>NC_056750.1:644815171-645115171 GCF_019279795.1 Protopterus annectens
AAATACTCCTCCGCCAATGTACTGCCCTCCACCTGCTAAATTGGCTAGAACTCCCCAACTGCCTTGACTACCTCAAACTCACTACAACCCACAAGCTAATATTTAAAACAACTTAATACCTGGCACTAACTAGCATCTTACAATCATACACCCCACACAGCACTCTAAGATCTGCCCACCAAATTCTAATCACTGTCCACAAACTGGGCCGTCCCACTGGTCAGCTTCTCCTATCCTTTTTCCTTAGCCAAAAAAATGGAATTCTCTCCCTCCTTCTCTAAGAACGTCTGAAAACTTTAAACACTTTAAAACTTCGCTCCATTCCTACCTCTCCTGTAATTGGAAGTGCACTTGCATTCTCCCTAGCCAATGTAACTCTGCTCCATACTGAAATCCTGAACAGCTGCCTCACTCTGAATATAATGTAATCTAATGTCAATATCACAAGTGTATATATTGTAAATAGTTTACTTTCTACCTTCTATTCTCCCCTTTCTGGGAACAGTTCTCTTTACTGCCATCATACAATTTTAGACACTATGTAACCAATGTACAGCTTGTCTCTAATTTAAAATGTAATGTATGTTTTGCAACTTTTCTATTATACTTTGCTTATTTTTACTATGTAATGTGGAGCTTTTCCTCCCCGGGCCTCCACTGAAAACTGGCTTCCTGAGCCCAGTGGACTTCCTTGGTCATCAAACTAGAAATAAATAAGATAGGAATGTAGTAAAGTATGGCTTAGATGTTTTCTTTATTTTTTTGAGATTGTCCTACAATGTTTTAAATATTTCCTGTGATTTTGAACTCGGATGTAACTGATTATTTACTATTATCTTGTTCTGTTATTTATTATTTAAATATATTTAAACCTTTTAAGTGTGGCTGGTCTGTTCAGAGATATTTAAGCTCTTACAGTACTTGCATATCTATTTGGTGATAATGTGCTGGCCACTCCTAAATAGCCTTTATCTTAGTCAGACTACCATTTGGATTAATAGTAACATTACACAGTAGGATTTGACACCCTTTAAGGGCCTTAAAGTAGCTGATAAGGGGGTTCTGGTGGCAGTGGTAACTACCTTATAGTCTGGGCAGAAGGGGGGATAGCTAGTAAACCTGTGCCAGTCTTTCCCAGGTGTGTGTGTGTGTGTGTGTGTGTGTGTGTGTGTGTGTGTTGTGTGTAAAACAAATATCCAAGAGTGTGTATGTCAACTACTTGGGCAGGGACACAAAGCACTGGATGGACAGAGAGAGTGTTGTAGGACTTGACTTGGAACCCTGGCTAAGATTTCAACTCCAGTAGCTGTGCCAGTGGGAGTCTTATTGGGGACCTGGACAAAGAGGGAGAAACCAGCTCCAGACTTGTGATTGCTGTGTGATCTTAAGGGAAATTGCACTTTACTGTGTGTGTACTTGTCATCTTCCCAGTGTGTACGTCCCCCTCTGTTGTCTGTGGTAAGGATTGTGGCTCCTTGATTACTTGGCCAGTGCAGGGGTGTCACATGCTGTATCAGAAGGAAGGTGAGTAATGCAGAAAGGAGATACTTGGCTACTATGAGTGTCTAACAAAGTGGGATTTCTGTGCCTTGAAATCTGCTTGATAGGTAGGTGTTACATTTGGTCACAGATAATGCCCCTTTGCAGTGGATAAGTAGGCAAGTTGATGGTGGAGAAATGATAGAACATCTACCAACCTATACAGCAAGTGAAGCATATTTCCAAAAGAATCACTAATAAAGATACAGTCCTTTTCAAAAAAGTGTGTAAACCCTATGTTAGTCTCCTAACAAATTCCTTTTCAGTAACATCATATAATTTAGCAAATTTAGCATAGTCAACCACCTAATACAAAATAAAGTAGTTCACAAAACTGTGCCAGTAGTAACAGTGAATACAGTAGTTCCACTCTATACCAACTACTGCTTACCCCATAATACAAGTCAAATCATTTTTACCTCACTTATCTAGGCTACATAGTTACTGGCCATTTGGGCAGTTTTTCCATCTCTCTCAACTTTCTGATTTAAAATCCCACATTTGAACTTGTTTCTTTCCTGTAACCAGTCTAGTCCAGATACAGATTCTTAGTTTTAGCACTTGAATTTGCTTATTCATGCTCAGCACTTGTTCAGAACTTGTAAGCACTAAATAAGCTGCAGATTACTATGGCACTCAACCTTCCTCATTACCTAGAGGAAAACAGTTTTTGTACTTGTTTTCCTCACTTGCTTAGAGAAAAACAGCTCTTGTACTCAGTTTCCTCACTTGTCTAGAGGAAAATAGTTTTTTTTATTCAGGTATGTCCAAGGGTCAGCTCCCAGTGTTCTCTTCTGTCTATCTGATGAATCTGGGCATCTTGGGGCAATGTAGCAATTGCCTCATGTACACAGACAACCCTCTCCTCCTACCACCTGACACTACAACCTGAGAGATGCACTTATCTAGCCAAACTGGAGGTAAAGCTCTCTCCAACCAAGACTGAACTTGACAGTCAAGAGGAGAAGGTAAACACTTGCACCACACCACACTCATCACATAGTCCCACTAAACCTACACCACCAAAATCTACACACACAAAAACACTCACAGAGGCTCTCAGTAATAATCTGCTAAAGCAACAGAGAACTCCAAAGCAAAAACACAAGCAACCTCCACCCCCCAACACAACTTAAATGACACATAGCCCACAGACTCAGCATGCCACTCAACCACAGCCCATAAGGCAAAACAACGTACCCAACATACTAGTTATAGGTGACTCTAGTCAGGCACACTGATGTCCCACTTACCAGGCTAAACAAGGAGAAGGTTACTGTCAACTGCCTGTCAGGTGGCAGGATCCACCACATAACCCATGCACTTAGGTCACTCCACAACAAGTACAAATATGACTCTGTCATTGTCCATCTTGGTGTGAACTACCTGAGACGTACCTCCCTGAACTACATGAAAAGAGACATGGAAGAGCTCTCCGATCTTGTAGCCCAGGCAGGTGTGACCCTAGCCCTGTGTATCATCCTGCCATTGCCCAGAATGATACCGCAGTACAAGGACAAAATGATTGACTTGAACAATTGGCTAAGCTTCTGGTGTCATTCTAAGGAGATCCAGTATGTCTGCCTGGGACAACATGGTCGACAGACCATGATGCTTTGCCAGAGATGGCCTGCACCTGTCGCCCTGGGATTCCAGATACTGGTTAAGGCTCTTGCTTCCCCTATAGTGCCTTTTTTTATGCAAGGTTCAAATGACAGATTCACTACCATAACAGAAACAGGTAAGCAAAAACTGTGGGTAATGCTACTCAATGCTAGAAGTCTAAATCTCAAAATGCACTCCCTCAAGGCACTCCTTAAAATGGAGAGTATAGATAACTTTGCAGTGACTGAGACCTGGTTCAAGGCTCCAGAGAAAACCCCTGCATTACCAGGCTATAACTCATACCACACTTTTCGGCCATCTAACCTGGACCGGAACACCAAAGGTGAAGGTGTGTCCATATTCATTAAGGATATCCACACCTCCAGGCTAGTTGCTCACCATAATGCATCGGAGGTTATCCAAGTGCAACTAACTCTGGGAAAAACTGCAATCCAAATTGTAGTTTGCTACAGATGCCCCACCATGCCCCAGGATTCCTACTCTTTTCTTGATATACTGGAAAATATTAGGGTTCGACTAAACACCCTAATAATGGGTGATTTTAACTGCCCCACCATTAACTGGGAAAACTACTCATGTACCAACTCTTTTGCTCAATTCTTTCTGGAATGCAGAAATTCCAGTGCCTTGGATCAACTTATCCACACCTCAACCAAGGGCAACAATATCCTAGACCTAGTCATTACCGACATGAATGACTGATGTTCCACACCTGAAATCAACTCCTTGTTGGTCAGATCCGACCATAAGCTAATCACCCTAGATGTCCACATCCAACCCCCCCCCCCCCCCCATTAAGGAAGTCATGGTAAAAAATTTCTCCAAAGCCAACTTCATGCTTAAGACAGAAGCGATGAACTTCATGACACCCATGCAGATGGACAATACAGTTATGACTGCTGCATCCTACACAAATGCACTCTATAAGCACTTACACGAGTGCATGGATCGTGCTATCCCAAACAGAACCAAGATGATATCCTCCAAAAAATAGAAGCCAATCTGATGGTCCCCTGCCATAAACAAACTCTACAACAGAAGGAAGAAATTGTTGCAAAAGAGAGTAAAATTCCATGAGTGTAGGAGCTCCCTGGTCAGTCTCAGTAAGAAGCTGAGATCCCTTATAAGATCCTCCAAAGCTAGCTATGAAAACAAAATTGCCACTGATTCTAAGGACAACCACAAAGCATTCTATAGCTATGTCAAGAATCTCAATGGCAACACCCAGATCTGCTCCGAGTTATAGCACAACGGTACAAAAATTACAGAATCAACTGATATTGCCAACATCCTGGCAGATAGGTTCAGTGCTAACTTTATTCCCCGCTCACCCCCCTAAAGGGCCCATATCTATACAGGAAGAATGTGGAGTCCCTGTAATCACAACTATGCAGGTAAAAGCTGCACTCTCTAAAGCCAAAAACACAGCATCCATAGGACCGGGCAACATCCCAGGCTGCGCTTTACACGAACTTCAGAACAAACTAGCTCCCCACATAAGCACAATGCTCGGTCATAGCCTCACATCAGACTTTGTGCCCACTGAATGGTGCACAGCAACAGTTATCTCACTCCACAAAGCGGGAGCCACCACTGATCCTGGGAACTATCACCCTATTAGCCTGATGAGCCTGGTCTGCAAGGCCATGGAACATATCATGAAACTCATAAACAAAGACATTGGTAACCTCCAAACTCTGGACCCCCACCCAGTTCAGATTTGTGAAAGGCAGATCATGCCTCCTGAACCTGATTGGCTTCTTTGAGGCAGTCTCCAAAGCTGTTGATGAGGGTAAGGTGGTTCACATGGCCTATCTTGACCTTGCCAAAGCTTTCCACACCATCCACCATTCTGGAATTATAGCTAAACTCACTAAACTAGGTATAAATCCCTACATCACAAGATGGGTTGCCAACTGGCTCAGTGACAGTACCCACACTGTAAAAGTTGCAGACTCCAAATCTGACTTTAAACCAGTGACAAGTGGAGTACCACAGGGTTCAATCCTGGGACCTCTCCTGTTTGGTATCTACTTCTCTGAAGTACAAGCTAACACAGAAGGTATTTGGCTAATGGAGTTTACAAATGACTACAAACTAGGAGCCATAGTCGAGTCCACAAATGATGTGGATATCCTACAGAAGGGCCTCACTGAGACAGATGCCTCTTGTCAGAGCCATTGCCTCAAGCTTAATGCCAAGAAGTGCATTGTCATCCCCTTTGGTAAAAATTCTGTACCCATGAACTACCACATAGGTGGCAGTCTACTTAATGTCAAATGTGTGATAAGAGACCTTGAGACCCAGGTGGAGAGTAGTCTCTGCTTTGATAATCACATCACCACAGTAGTCACAAAATCCTTCTATGTGGCACACCATCATGAAAGGGCTCTCATCCAGGAAAAAAAGAGGTCATTGTTCCCCCTCTACTCTACACTCATTAGACCCATTATAGAGTACAATGCCCATTTTGGAATGTACCTCACAAGACATCTGCAGCAGCTGGAAAGGCCACAGAAGTACCTCACAGAAAGGATAACTGGCCTCAAACAGATGCCCTACACTGACTGTCTTAAAGAAAAAACTCCAGCTTTACTCCATAGCATATCACCTACTCTGAGGTGATCTCTGTCTAACATATAGAGCTATGTCAAACTCAGAGCTGTTGGACATGCTACACCTAAAGAAATACCAATCCCTCCGAGCTACACACTCTAGGGACCTAAACCTTGTCACCACAATAAACAGGACATGCTAGAATGCTGGAGGGATAGATTGCTGTCCCAGAGACTTCCCATACTCTGGAACAAGCTACCCATCTATGTCAAGCAAAGTTCCTGATAAGCATTCTTCAAATAAAATCTTGAGTGGATGGGAAATAGGAAATACACCTTGGGGATCACTTCTGTGGTGCTGCTCGACAGGGGCACAGGAAAATAACTTTCTTGGGTGGCGTAAGCCAGGGAACCTTGTTGGCTAGGCTTACTTAGGCCCTTGGGCTGATAGCCTAGTACCCACCTATGAACCTCAACACAATTCCTCCTGCACTACAGTTTATCTGTTTGCCCATCACAGAATCCTTCAAAATCAGCCTATGTAAAATTGAGAGTGTAGAATGTTTTTTTCACCCAGCTTCACACCTAGGATACCTCTCAAGTGTATATAGTTTCTCAGTATTTCCTGATTTGGGGCTCAAAATAGGGTGCCATGAATTCCCGAGGGACCCCTTTAAATCGTGCTTTAATTTTTATTTTCATTTTTTATGCTCATGTTTGTCATCACACACCACCAGTGTGTCCCACAGCATTACCACTGTGTAGAGTTGTGCGAGCCCGTGAGTACAAGCCACAGGCATTCTGATGGGGAAATAGAGAACCACTTGTTAATACACAGTACGGTATTCTACTGTGTACTATTGTGTTGGGGGTGGAGCCTTGGACGAACCATGAGAGAGTGAGCAAGAAGTAAAATGAAAAAAAAAAAAAGGTTGTTAAAGTTAGGCAGCCAGCCAAAGTGGATGAGACAAGTAGAGAGATTTAATGGACTGTTTACTGGTGAGGTCACAGTGTGGACAGCATGTAAACTTATTTTTCTTTTGAATTTGCAAAGTCACCCTTGTTCCAGTCAGATGAGATTTTGGAAGGGTGCTGTGTGGATGGCAGAACAGATTAGCAGCAGAAGCAGAGGAACAACATAAATTAGTAGACTCAGTCAGTCTATGATAAACATTAACGCAGGATAAGAAAATTATCAAGTACTTCCTTCCTGAGATGAGCGAGTTTAATTGTTAGTGGAAATGGAAAATGAAAAAAAGTCAATGCGAGTGCAATGTCAGGGACAAATCTTATGATCAGATAAGGACAAATCCAGAAATCAGACAAACAGGGACACTTTTACAATATTAGCTATCTCTCTCTCTCATATATATATATATATATATATATATATATATATATATATTATATATGATGTATATGTGCATATATATATATATATATATATATATATATATATATATATATATATATATACACATACACACTATATAGGTATATAGACACTATACAGATGTGTATATAGACACTATTCAAAGAAACAATAGGCAGCTAAAGCCAGAAGTCCGACTTGCTCCAACAGAGCGATGCTAAACTAAATGGACAATGCAGGCAGCATTTTCTCAGGATAATCTTGTATTTTTTTGTATCTGATAAGTCTGCCTGTGTGTTTCAAAAGGCAAAAATTATTTTGGTTTGAATTAATCTTAATTATGAAGAACTGTTGAATCATTGCTTCCACATAGGTACCATAACATTTTTAACTGCTTTTAGTACCTAAAAGATAAATAGCATTTATAACTGTATAATGTAAAAAACTGGTTACCAAAGTGGAACATCTCAAAAGAGCACTCAAACTGAAATAAAACCAAACCATGCTGAATGGGATTCAAAAAAGACACTGATCTTATCTTAGCGTAAAATTGATTGAATCTTTACTTTCATTAGTTTACTTCATCAGAATACATTTTACTAAAGTTAAGTTTATAAATCTAAAACTTCATCCAATGAAATATAGAAAACAATCACATTTAATCACTCATTTTCTTTCTTTTAAAAAGCACTTGATGTTCATTGTTTCATTAAGTCCCAGAAACTGATCTGCAAACAACCTTTTCTGCCATTCATTTTCTCGGTGTTCAACAGTATTTTTGTAATCACCCCCTCTCATATCTGATGCCACTTTAAAACTGCAAACAAAAACTTTTTATATTTAGTACATCTAACAGAATGTTTAAAAAGAGCAGTGTTTTTTGATCCTTTTGCTGTGGCTTCTGGTTGTCATAACAACATAAAATGCTTCACACCCAGAACATTGGCTGACAAACGATTCCTCTGGTGAAGCAGTTGAATCTGCCTGTTACTTTAATGGTTTGTTTCAAGTGTTCAAAAGTAATAGGTCCTTCATGAATAAATGTGCACGCTGCACAGCAGCCACATTTAAATGTACCAAGACTTTTTTGTGTGTTAGGAGCTAAGATTTCAGTACTCTACTTTTGCAGTATCTCTTTAAAACTTGTGTTCTTATAAACAAAAAATGGTTGAGAACCAATGACTTAAATCATCGTTCCCAGAGATGGTTCTCCAGTTGTCAGTATTTTTTTTATCATGCAGCTGTATACTGCCAAGTCAATACAACATTGAATAAAGTTTGTCTGTGATTCATGTTAATATTTTTAATTCATCCAATTAAATTAGCTGTGTCTTTTTTACTACTGTAGCCACAAACTAAAATGGGTGCAGAACATTCCTTTTTTTTATTCTAATTTCTGTAGCTATTCTATCTAGATGGTCTGCACTATAATGTCCAGCTAAAAATAAAGACTTAAAGAGAATTTTTTTTCAAACTCACTCTTTTTACTAACCATTATGGAGGTCCCGATGACCAGGCCTCTTTGTATGCTGTTTTTAATAAATTTGGGGTGATTACTTCTGAAATGCAAATAACCATTCAAGAATGCGGGTTTGTGACATGTATTGCTTTCTAACAACCCAGAAAGTGAGTTTCAGTCTAAGTTTACATCTAGAAAATTGACAATGTGCCCAGAATCCGCCAAGACAAATTTCAGATAACCACTACTGTTGCTGGTATCTATAAAAGGTGAACAATCTTTAAGATCCCCATCAAATGTTAAGAACAGGTCATCGACAAATCTTTTGTAAACTAAAATTTGGTATTTATGTATTATTGTTGCCAGTACTTCTGACTCCCATCACCCTAAAACTGTATTAGCATATGCTGGAGCTACTGTTGAACCCATCACTATTCCCTTTTACTTATGTTTCAGTAAACAGGAAAAAGTTGTAGTATTTCTATCAAAGTGCAATACAAATTGATAGTGTGAGAACTGATGTCTATAAACCAGTTCAAAAATTCTCGTACACATTAAATGTCATCTTTCAGTGTACATGTAAACAAAGAAACTGTCTACGGTAACCAAGAAATAGTTTTTCTCTTTATGATACTGGGTTTCATTTTTGAATTTATTTATACTTTCTAAAAAAATCCCAAGAATCTCATATAAAAGATGGTAATTGTTTTACTGGGTTCAAAATATCATCTAAAAATACCTTCTATGCTACTGCTGGGAGCCAAAATTATAGGCCTAAAGGGAAGTGGTTTCATATTTTTGTGAATCTTAAATATGCCAGAAAGTACACAAATTTCAGGATTTTCAGTATGCATAAACTCATCATTCTGTTTATCAATAATTCAGATAAACAAATGTGGCTATATCTGTAGCTGTTATGAATATTGCTAACTGTAACCTTGTCATATTCATCTTGCATTACTTAACATTTCTTCAATAATGTGAATGTATAAATTTGTGTTTATCAAAACTAGCCCGCCCCCTTAATCTGCCTTCAAGAACGTAACATTTCAACAATTTTCTAATTCATTCAAAGCTTCCTTTTCAAATGGATTTAAATTAAAAAAATGCAGTTCTGGCTTTACTATCTAAGCCTTTTCTAATATCTTTTTCTAAAATTGTTCAAAGGTTTTCAAAGTGTTCTGTAAGGCTGGATTAAAAACCAAAGGTTTGCTTAAATGTTTTTCCTCAAGTGGACATCTTTTAACAAATAAGTTAAATTCAATTTCCTAGTGTAAAATTTAAGTTCTAAAATCTTCTTGGTCAGACTAGCTGAATGGCTTGGAATAAATTTCAAGCCTAATTCAAGTACTTTAAGATGGTTTTCGTTAAGATTAGTCTGACAAATTAAAAGTTTTAATATCTGAACTCAGTTTGTTCAGTTCGTTCTTCAGTTAATGTTTCTTGCGTCCCCTGCTCCTCCCACTGCTTTGATGAAAATAGCTCCCTTCCCTTCCCTGATTCGAGTTTTTGGAAAATTGTCATTGCTTCTGTAGTTTCTAATTTTCTTCTAAATTAGAATTGGTCTCACAGGAAAGAAAAGGGAGTTCAGGAAAGTCCGATGCTATGTTATTAAAATCCTGTGCATGATTGTGTTCACCTTCCATCCAGTCTGTCTGGAACTCTAGTAAAACTTTACTTAGACTTATAATCAGAAGAAGACAGCAGCAATGGTTTCAACAGTACGTCCAGCGTATGCTTTATAGTATTAGGGTGGTAAGAGTTAGAGGTATTGGCAACAATAATACAAGAATACCAAATTTTATTTTACAAAAGATTTATTGACCTGTTTATATTTGGGGTTTTAAAGCTTTGTTTGAATTTTATAGACATCATCCACAACAGTAGTGGTTATCTGAAATTTGTCTTGGTGGATTCTGGCCAAAACATCAATTTTCCAGATATAAACTTAGAATGGAGCTCACTTTCTTGGGTGTTTGAAAGTAAGATATTTCACAAACCAACATTCTTGAATGGTTATTTGCATTTAATAAATAATCACCCCAAATTTAAGAACATATCTAGAGGGCCAGTTCATCAGGGCCTCTAGAATGATTTGAAAATAGAGCGAGTTTGAAAAACAAATTCTCTAAGTCCTTATTTTTAGCTAGAGGTTATAGTGCAGACCATCTAGAGAGAATAGCTACAAAAATCAGAATTAAAATAAAATGTTTTGCACTCATTTTAGTTTCTGACTACAGTAGCAAAAAGACACAGCTAATTTAAATGGATCTGTTAAAAATATTAACCAACAAACATGAATCACAGACTCACTTTATTTGATGCTGTATTGACATGTCAGTAAAGAGCTACATGATATTATTGACAATTGGAGAATCATCTCTGGGAACAGCGATTTTAGTAAAGTCATTTATTTTCAAGCATTTTTTGTTTATAAGCACAAACGTTTGTAAGAACACAACTTTTAAACAGATACTGCAAAAGAACAGTACTAAAATCTTAGGTCCTAACACACAAAAAGCCTTGGCACATTTAAATGTGGCTGCTGTGCAGTGTGCACATTTATTCATGAAGGACCTCTTATTACTTTTGAACACTTGAAACAAACCATTAAAGTACCAGGCAGATTCAATTGCCTCACCAGAGGAATTTTGTTAGCAAAAGTTCTGGGTGAGAAGTATTTTACATTGGTATGACAGCCAGAAGCCTTTGAAAAAGAATCAAAGAACACTAATATTCTATTAAAATTAAGGACAATATCAATGCTCTTTTTAAAATTCTCTTACATATACTAAATATAAAGTTTTTGTTTGCAGTTTTAGAGCACGTTCCATTAGATATGACAGGGGGTGATTACAGAAATACTGTTGAGCAGATAGAAATGGAATGGCAGATAAAAGTTGTCTGCAGATCAGTTTCCAGGACTTAATGAAACTGTGAATATCGAGTGCTTTTTAAAAGATAGAAGAGTGCTTAATTTATTAAATGTGGTGATTTGTTTTCTTTATTTCATTGGATGAAGTTTTAGTTTTATAAAAGTAACTTTTTAGTAAAATGTATTCTGATGAAGTCTATGGACGAAAGTGAAGATTAAATCATTTTTATACCAAGATAAGCTCAATGTCATTTTTGACTGCCATTCAGCCAGTGGTTTGGGTTTATACCATTTATAACCGATTGCAGTATCTGACAGAGTGCCATTTACTTGCTGAAAAAAATATATCAACTTTGTGATTTTAAATTATTTAAAAATAACGTCAAATCATTGGCAAACAGCCATATATACATTTCCTTAACAGAAGAAAAAAGTACATTTAGAGCCACTTCGTATGGTGAAGAGTGGTGTACAATTGCTTCTAAACATTAACTCAGAATATCTGATTTTCTTTCAGCTACTTTACAAAACTGACCTAAAAGCATCACATCCCCCATTCCTCAGTGCACAGTTTTTCTCTAAATCCAGGGAAGTGTTATACGTTTGCAAAATTTCCTTGACTGCTCCCCTTATAGAACTGATTTTTAATATTTTTGGCAGCAGATTGGCTCTGGAAGTCTTTTCCCCATTATAACAAGACCTAGTTTCCAAAGATGCTCTTCACGCTTTTTATTTGGAGACTTGAGAGGAAGATGTTTTCATTATTTTCTGTTTTGAAGAGCTGACCACAGCTGCATCCCCCAATAGCAGCCTAGCTGTAATGCATATATCTGCATCCATTTAGTGCAGAGAGTAGGAGACCCCCAGTCCTGGCCAGGCGACTGTTCATGGGCAATGGCATCCCAAACTCCAGGCTCTGAGCCTGGACTGGTTTTCCATCACAGCTCCCCTCACACAGACACGGGGACTCTTGGACCTGTTTTGCATCAAAGCAAATCTGACTGTCTTTTCAAGTTTTGTCCCACAGGCAAAGGAGATATGGTGGCAATAACTGCTGCAGGTGGTACCCTGTCATCCTCCCTTTCCTTGACCACCTCCTCTGCTCCAAGCCACTCACCCAGTACAGGTTCCCTATCAAGCTATGGGTATGGTCCTCTAGCCAGCAAGGCCAATAGCAAAACCGTACCAGATGGTATGATTCATCACCCCATGAATGCTTTTATGGTCGCTGCCAAAAAGGCAAAGAAAAGACTGGTGCAACAAAATCCTAACTTGCACAAGGCTGTCCTGAGTCAGATGTTAAGTAAGTAATGCAAAATGTGAAAAGTTATGTTTATTAAAGAAACAATACAATATAACCTTCTTAAATCAGACACCTGATATTCATGCTAAATCAGTAGCTATTTGGAATATAATATCCTTTATGATCAGATGAGATGTGCTTTCTCAATTCATAGTTGTAAAAGTCATTTCTGATTACTATGAATTTACAAAATTACAAATGTATGCTCGATATGTTGTGCTGTTGACCATAACTTGCTTTCATACCTCTCAACTGTCCAGATTTTGGCAGATTTTCCATATTTTTGCCTCATATTTTTGATCCATTCCTCGTAAAATGTGTATTTTCATGGCAAATCACTGAGGACTGAAGCCATTAAATGACATGCATTTCAGTTTCAGACTTCATATCTTTTGTAAAATGCATACTAACAGAAATCCTGTTCTAGCAGCTTTCCAGGTTTGAGCAATATTTAAATTCTGCCCCTATTATTGGGCCTTTGTCCCCAGTTATGCTAGTCTTGCACAGATGTCTTGTGCTAAGAGGTATGCTATCAATATAAACTGTCCTACCTACTTGACCTTTGTCATATATCTGCAGTCTACTGTAATCTCTTTCCTATTGAACTTCCTTGAAATATTCTGCTTTCTATATGCAACCATGTATGTTAATTTGCCTTTTTTTCACCTCTTTTTGTATCCTGCTTTCTTTACTGGTGTACTAAATGTATTCTGATCATAGCTGTGCTTTCATTTCTAGGTGTCAGTCTTCTAAATCAAAATGTATTATTTATGCTTCATGTAGAACTAAATTTATATGGGATATACCTTGATTTGTTTCATAAATTCACTCTAAACATAAAAAGTAAGCAACAAAACATTTTTTTAATGTGGAAAGTCTCTCTGCACCTCCTATGTGGGGATAGCACTATAAATTACATCTACCAACTCCAAGATTGTACAATTGAAAAAGAACATATTCTCAAAACACAGTGTATCAGTCTTCCATAAGCAAGAGTTGCCAAAAAAAAAACACAGAGCTGACCATTGATCACTCACGTGCACTGCTATAGTGCAATCAACCTCATGTGCAGCTGTGTTTTCTAGTACTGCAAAAAATGATCAAACTTGCGTTAAGTCAACTATTGTCATATGCATATGCACATGTAGGTTACGTGAAATGATCTAAGCAACATAAAATCGACATTAACATTATCAACAGAAAAATATATAAAAGGAAAGAAATCTAAACTGAAAAACATTGACAAAATTGAAGTTATACCCTGTGATGGTAGGAGGTACTGCCAGCCATGCCAGGCGAAATAGGGTGGTGGATTTGTAACATGTGCCAGCACAGCTAGCTGGAATTTTGTAAATTGTCATTTGTATATCAAACTGATTTGTACAGATGCTTGTGCTGAAAATGTATTTGTGTGGTTTGTTTGTCAAAATGTATCAACAGTGTGCCCTACTGGAAGAAAAGAGATGTTCATGCCTTATTGTAACTGTTTAAATGTGTACATTGTAACAGCATATACTGGAAGTAAAGAGGTTAATCTTAATCCACCCGACTTTGCAAAATATTTTTGAAATTATTAAATTGCCTTATGGGTTAAGATATAAAGATGTTAACCCACAGTTTTGAAGGGAGCCAGAAATGCAATGTCTGTTTTAAAGAATAGGTTGCAGCTCCTGTAAGAAGATTGAAATGGTTTTATATCTTCCAGCAGCTGCACCACATCTGAGCAAAGCTCTGTGTGTATTGTAGCACATAGGTGCTAAACCCTGGTAGCCTCTAATGATGGGGGATAGTGCAGGAAACAGAGTCAAATGACCCAGATGCCTGTGATGTCATTCTGTACAGAAATAATGTTTTAATATTAGAGGAGACTGAAGTTTCAGCAACATTCTGTTTTGGATCTGACAATAAGGACCACTCACCCACATTATCTTGCCTTGCTCTATTCAGTGAGTAGGAACAGTAATTATTTCAATCAGATAGTGAGATTAGCTACATACTGTTTTTCTGTAACACTGACATTTTCCAGTGGTGTTTTTAATATTCCCTGTGACTAAAACTCTGGTGTTTACTGTAAATAGATAATATTTTCTTGTTCTTTTGCTATTTATTAAATATATTTGAACTTTTCATTGTGGCTGGTACTTTTTAGAAAATATTTAAGCTTTAAGAGTATTTGCATATTTTTATTTGGTGATAACTCTGGGCACTCCTGGAAGCCTGGCTGTTTGGTTAGCATTACCATTTGTATTAATATTAATTTCATTCAGTATAATTGGGTACCCTTGTAAGAGACTTGGGTAGCTGTCTTTGTAATGTCTGGTGGCAGTGGCAGCTTTGTTATAGTCTGGGCAGAAGGGGCCATAGCTAGTAAACCTGTACCAGCCTTTCTCAGGTAAGTGTAGGGGTGTATGGTGTGTGTGCATGTGTGCAAATCAAATCTCAGTATATGTGTCAGCTACTTGGAGCAGGGACATGAAACACTGGTTTCACAGAGAATGGTGGAGGACTTGGCTTAGGCACTCAGCTGAGGACTTTACTCTGAAGCTGTGATTCGTGGGGAGTCTTACCAGGGTCCCAGAGCAGGAGAGGTAGAGAAATCCAGACCCCAGGCTGACTGTGTTCCCTGTGTGCTCTTAAGGGAAATTGTGCTTGATGCAGAAAGGTCTGTATTTGGAAATATTGAGTGTATCCATTTGTATTCCAAATGAATGTCCCTCTCCAATGTTGGTGGTGAAGCTTCAGGCTCCTTGATTACTGACCCAGAGTATTTGGTATCGGGATATCTTCTCATGGCTCCAATGACCTGAACATTGGTAATTCGTCACAATGTTGTGAAAAACTGTTCTTTGAACTTAATAAACAAATGAGAATGCTCAGGTCTTTTGTGTGGCATTTCAAGCTATTTAAAGCTTATTTAACCAAAGGTATAACCCCATAGAGGGTTAAGGGTTAAAATCCAGCCTTTGGTAGCAGACCCTGATGACATTTTGCTAAATGAGTGGCATTCTATTCAGCAGGAATGTTCTTTAAAATTTGTTGAATCACTTTCTAAATATTATACTAGAATTATTGATAAGGAGTCACCTAGGGTTAGTAAACTTGTTACTGATTGTGAGGGCTATAAGCATGATAGTGTGTTTCCAGGTCTACTATCTAAGCTTAGTTCTGACCTTCTCACTTTTGAAGCACAATTAAAGGATAGGAAACTGAAAAAATTCAATCGTGATCAATCTGATTACGAAAGAGGGCAACCCTTTAAACAAACCAAATATGTCAAGTTTGGGAAACCATTGAATATTAATAACCCTCATCCAAAACGCAAGAGGCCAAGGTCCATTTTGAAAAGACATCCTGCTCATGATATACACTCTGATAATACTGATGCAGATATTTCTTCTGGCACTGATATTGACACTATGCACACCATGGATTCCCCTTCACCTAAACGTAATAATCTTGGGAACCCTTTAGGACATGCAGGAGGGGGGGGGCAGAAAACACCACAAAAGTCACAAGCTTACAGAACTTGATGGAAATACTTACGAACAAATAAATGCTCATGATAATGTATGTAATATTTCTGATACTGTTTTAACTGAACAACAAATCACTCTTCTTAATAAAGGACTTTCATTCATACCAGTTTTTTTTGTTTCAGAGGGCATTTTTGCTCAGGATGTAGTAAATTTTTGTAGATTGATTAATTTAAAGCTATTTTTTTCAGGACAAACAGTCATCTGGGCTACCACTTGGTCGATCTACTGATGGTTTTAAATACCACCCTTCATCGTTCATGCCTCCGATGCATCCATCAGTGAGCTTATTTCAGCATAGTACTCTCAAAGAACTACATTTTAGCTCTAATATAGGATCATTTTTACCAAACAACATCTCTAAACTTGATATGGCATGTTTGGAAGAGCTTGTTAATAACAAACAAATAGTAATTATTAAAGCTGATAAAGGAGGAGCTGCTATGGTGATGAACTGGATTGATTATGATAAAGAAGCACATAGACAACTTGATGATGCCAGATATTACACCAGGATGCCTCTTGATCCGACATCTATGTTTAAACAGCAGATTGATACATTTCTGAATTCGGCTGTTGAAAATGGTATTATTACACCTAATACTTTGAAACATCTTACGATTTCTGATCCAGCTAGGCAATATATCCATTTTTTACCAAAAATTCATAAAGGTCTTGTACATCCACCGGGTAGACCCATTGTAGCGGGTACTGGCTCTCTTACTGAACCTTTGTCTGAGTATTTGACCAAACATCTAAAACCTTTACTTTCATGGGTCAGATCCAGAATACAAGACATCACACAGTTTCTCAGTATTATCAATGACATGCAGATCGAAAAAGACTGGTGGCTTTGCACCCTTGATGTAAGTTCACTATACACCAAAATACCTCATTGGGCAGGGTTGGATGCCATCGAATACTGGTTGGAAAAATCTAATATGTACAAACCTGGCTTTAATACGTTTTTGAGCATTTTAACAGAACATGTGCTAACTAAGAATGTGTTTTTCTATGATAAACAATGCTATCTACAAGTTAAGGGCACTGCTATGGGGGCTTCTTTTGCCCCCATTTATGCTGATCTATACATGACATACATTGAAGATCAGATCATCTATAATGATACGCACAACTTATATCTACCTGAAATTGATATCTGGCGTAGGTATTTGGATGATTGCTGGATGGTGTGGAGGGCTGATATTGAATATCTACATGAATTTGTGGAATATCTCAATGATAACAAATGGGGATTACATTTTACTATTAATTATGACCAAAATGTTATTACTTTTTTGGATGTTAAGATCACAAGAAATCCTGATAACTCATTCCACACTGAGGTATTCAGAAAATTTCCACAATATAACACCTTGCTGCACGCATCCAGTTTTCATCCAAAACATATCGCCAGAAATATTCCTAAGTCTCAGTTTACTCGTATGAGACGTAATTGCTCAAATGACAAAATTTTTCAATCATATAGCTAGGATTTAGTACATAGATTCAACAATCGGGGATATCAACCAGGTCATATCACTATTGCTAAAAGGTATGCATCACAACTGAGCAGGGATTATCTGCTCACCTATAAACAGAAACTAGGCTCTTCTTCCGCTCCACTTAGATTTATTACTACTTATGGCAGGAATATTGGACAACTTACTAATATTATCAAAAGAAATTGGAATATTTTGTCCACTGATCCTGCAGTATCTTCTGTGATACCACAAAATTGTTCTTTTTCGTTTAGAAAGGGTAAAAACCTCGGTACTTATTTTAATCATTACAAACATCGTTCACAATCAATGTTGTTACAGATTACACAAACCACTTTGCTGGGTGATAAACTTATTGGATGCGTACCTTGTGGCTATTGTACTAATTGTAAACATGTCTTAAAGACGAAATAATTTTTTAGCAGCAATTGTAGCACTATATATGATATTAAATGTTTTGCTAATTGTAATAGCGACTGGATAATTTATATGGTATGCTGCAGTTGCCGCTGCTTCTATGTAGGACAGACATCGAGGCCATTCATTCAAGTTACGCATCTCAGAACATCTAAGTGTTCCAGGTTTAAACGACAATTGTAATATTTCATCTGTTTTAAAATATAAAAGTTATCTAAGGTGACGTATTGGTTTTCCACTAAGTACTTATTTGTCTTTGACCATTATTTGAGCATTCTGTAAGGATATGCAATGTACGCATCGTCTTTTGTTCTTCACTCGTTTGTTAGGAAAGTCTGCTTAAACATATTGGTATATTTTTATACACAAATGGAATGGGACTACTTGAGTGGTATAGTCCCAGTTTGTCTTGTATATCATTTTTTTTACAACTTATTTATCCAATTTAAATAGTATATTTTTGGTGTCAATGAATATATTAATTTTTTCACTTGGATTTATAAACAGGCTTCATGGGTATATGTCACACTAGGAATGGACTAGCTGGTTTATTTTAATTACAATTTATGTGATTTTAACATGACCTACGAGACTTTTTAATTTGATGGGTCAATACAACTCCTTGCTCAGTGTACTTACATTTCAAATATTTTATATAGAAGTGCCTTGTAGGAAGTGACATAGTGTTACGTCACTTTGATTGTTTTTAAATTCAAAAAGTTGGCGCAACTTGGTTTGGTTTCTGAGGAAGCTTCTGTATTGACAGGAGCGAAAACGCTTTGTAATTTTAATAAAATTTAACTGCGTTAAAGTAAAGTTCTCACTTGTTCTTTGGGCTGTGGACACCAGTTTTCTTGTTTTTTAAAAGAACATCTAAGTTGTGATAAATGTAAAAAACCCAGTAATGCGCTTTATAAACATACATTAAAACACCCCACAGCAAGGTTTCATTTTTTTGTTATTGATAAAATTCTAGGTGATCGCATTGTGAAATCTGGCTGGCATAATAAACTAAATATTAAAGAGAAAAATGGATAATTAAATTAGGTGCTCTTTTTTTATCCAGGACTTAATGAACATCTTTGAAAGGGTTCATGTTTTATTTATGAGTTCACCAATCATGTTTGAGTATTATTGTGTCTTATTAACATTTTTGTATTAAAAGACTAACATTTTGTTTGTTGCTGTATCACACTGAAGAAGGCTAAGCTAACTCTATGCCAAAACCGGTCTGTGAGATCGAAGTCTTTATAATGCTTGATTAATAAATCAACTATTCTCAGCCATCCAGTTGCTGGCTTCATTTTTTCTTTGGATTCTACTTTGCCGTGCAATTTCTCCATGCAGGGGACTGTTTTTTGCTTATAATATCATATTTGTCACTGCTTTTCAGTTTTAGATATTTCTCTGACCCCTTTCACTGTATCTTATCATATACATGGGTCTAGTGGGTAAGATTAATTCAGCATTACATTGACATGTTTAACATCAACACAGTAATGCCAAATTACATAAGATTGACATGCTTAGTAAAATACAAGAAAATCCTAGCCAAACTAGTGTTTTTACTGTGAGATTCTTTAGAAGCTGTTGTAGAAGGGGATAATGGGATATATGCAAATGACTCCATAAGGACATCAGGTGTTTCATCTACATGGTATTTTTGAATATCCTTGACTTTATTTTTTTAAGTCTGCTAATAGACAAATTCAGGTCAATAAAGCCAAACCCCACTAGATGTGGACATGCACTTTTCAGTCTTGGTTGTTAGATGGGATATTTTGCAAACACTTTAATGGTTATGGACATCAGCTGGGTAAGACAACCCTGTGCTTCCAAAGTTTAGCCAAACAGTCCTCTTATGCTGTGCTGATGAAGACATAAGAAGACTGAAACATGCATGTTGACAGCTAGTAAAGTTTGGCTTTATTGGCCTGAATTTGTCCATTAACAGACTTAAAAAGAAAAAGTCATGGGCATTCAGAACATCCATACAGCTGAAACACCTGATGTCCTTAAGGTTTCATTTGCATATATCCCATTACCTCGTTTACAAGAGGTTTTAAGGAATCACACAGTGAAAATTGTAGCTTGGCTAGGATTTTCTTGTAATTTTTTACTAATTGGTTTGGCCAAGTGTCTTGTTTACTCTTTAAGACTGACATGCTTCTGCACATGCTCTATTACTACTTAGAACATGCAATCTATAAAAAGTCTTTTGCATGGGGCAAGCCCCCATGCCCAATCCATATGGAGGGCTGCAACCAACAAACCCTGCAAATTATATATTCTAACTCTGAGATCACAGGATTCCTGGTGAAAGGACATTTTCCCTTCCTCGAGGATAATGTTTTCTTGCACAACTGTCGATCTAATGCAGTGTTGACCAATATGCATTGAAAATACACAGGTTGAGCATACCCATAATCAACAAAGATATATATATATGTGTGTGTGTGTGTGTGTGTGTGTGTGTGTGTGTGTATGTGTGTGTGTATATATATATATATATATATATATGTATATGTATATATATATATATATATATATATATATATATATGTAGATATATAAAATAAAGAAATGCAAGACCGACACAGCCAGGCTACAGTCTTCACTGTATGATACTATAAAATTCCTGTAGTGGAGGCCCTCTAGAACATGACTACTACAACTAACCATCTCTGCTGCACCCATGACATACAGCAACACCAGTGTCTCACCCACCAAGCCAGTAAGGTGTAACACTCAAAAATCAAATGTTCTTATCATTGGAGACTCATTAGTGAGAGAAATGGATATTCCACTCACCAAGTTGGACAAGGAGAAAAGTCAGTCATCTGCCTGTCCGGTGTCAGGATTCATCTGATCATACATGCACTCGGGTCTCTCATCAACAAGTACCATTATGACTCTGTCGTAGTTCATGTTGGTGTGGATGACCTGAGATGTACCTAACTGGACTATATGAAGAGAGATATAGCCAAGCTCTCTGAGTATGTGTCACAGGCAGGTATGTCCCTAGCCATGAGCAGCATACTACCTTCACCTAGAATGATAACACAGTATAAACAAAAAATGATTGATTTCAATAATTGGCTTCATTTTTGGTGTCATTCAAAGGGGATCCAGTTCATCAGCCTGGGAAGCCATGGTCAACAAACTTCGCTGCTTTGCCAACGACTGTTTGCACCTGGCACCTCTATGCTTTTGGATGCTGGCAAAGGCTCTTGCCTCCCCCATAGTGCCTTTTTAAGGCAAGGTCTCTAACAACATTACCAACATGAAATTAACCAATCAGAACAAAATATGGGTCATGCTGCTAAATGCCAGGAGCTTAAACCAAGCACTGCATTCCCTGGAAGCACTTCCATCACTAGAAGATGTAGATGTCTGCAGTCACAGAAACCTGGTTCAAGGCCTCAGAGTACTCTGGCCTTGCAAGGCTGTAGCCTTCCAAACCTTTAGACTGCAAAATGAACATGTGAAAACCCAAGGAGGTTGTGTTTCAATTTATATGAGAAATTCATCTCCTGTCTAGTTAAACTGGAAAACTCTATGGAGTTGCTCCGGGTCCAGGTTACAGTATGTAAGAACCCCATTCAAGTCATAGCCACTTATAGATCCTCATCCATGTGTCACTTTGCGCATGAAGCCTACTTGACCAAACTGGAGAGAATCCAAATTTTACCAAACACACTGGTTATGGGGGATTTCAGTTATCCCACCATCAACTGGGAAACCTAGGCTAGCCTTAACTCACTAGCATAAAAGTTCCTTGACTTTGTTAATTCAAATGTCCTGGAACAAATTGTCCATACCCCAACAAGGGAAACAAACATTCTGTTTCTGGTCCTTACCAACATGTCACACAGATACACTGCCACAACTGTCTGACCCTGATTAGTAAAACTGACCACAGATCAGTCACCTTTGAGCTGACATAAACACCAGAACTCTCAAAGGGTGAAATCAGACTAAAAATCATCGAGGCAAACTTCACCCTCTTAGGTGAAGGTGTAAATGCATTCCAAGCCCCACCCCAAGCTGGAAGTGGTAACTTTGCTGATGTTTACACTGAAGTTCTGTACAATCTCTTGCATAAGTGTATAAATTCAGCTGAACCACAAAGAATCAAAGCCAAAGCCCCACGTGAAAACAAGCTGCCATGGTGGACACCCAGCATCAAAACAACTTAACAATAAATGCAAAAAGCTGCTGTCCAAGAAAACAAAGGCAAGGCCCCAACAATGGAAAAGCACCCTCTTCAGCCTCAACAGGCAAATAAAACAACTTGTCAAATCCTCCAAGGACTCCTTTGAGAGAAACTTGTCAAGTACAGCCAAGGATAACCATAAGGGGTTTTACAGCTACGTACATTAACCTAAAGGGTAGGACCCAAGCATGGGCAGAACTAGTGGCCACTGCCATGGCTAACATACACACAGTACTGGACCATAGTACTACTTAGACATCACTCCAGCTCCTTCCTGCTACATGGTGTCTGTTTCATCATGAATTGCATTTCATTTCTCTAACATTTGTTCAGTTCTGTTACCTATGATTCATCTAGTGTTGTGCACTATATGTACTATTGGTATCACATACTGAACCCACAGAGATAGCAAACTTGCCAGCAGATAGGTTTGGTGAAAATTTCACTCCCTTAAAACAAACCTTCCCCCAAACTTCCCTCCCATCCTACATATCTGAAGATCTGGTACTCAATGCCTTTTCTGAGGCAAAAAAATACAGCCTCAATGGGACCAGACAACATCCCAGGCTGTCTTTTATACAGGCTAAAACATGAACTAGCATCACCATTAAGTATCCTTTTCAATCATAGACTAATCATAAGTTGTGTTCCTGTGGAATGGAGAACAGCAACAGTTATTCCCCCCACAAAGGTGGCCTGGCAACAAACCTGGGGAATTACAGACCCATAAGCCTGACCTGCCTCATCTGTAAGACTATGGAATGTATCATTATGGACCTCAAAAATAGACACAAGTGACCACCAAACCCTGGCTCCTACCCAATTCAGCTTTGTGAAGGGCAGATCCTGCCTTTTTAATATGATGGATTTCTTTGAAAATGTGACCAAGACCATTGACAAGGGTAAATCTGTGCACACAACGTACCTCAACCTGGCAAAGTCTTTCTACACAATCACATATTCAGGCATTACTGATAAACTTAGCAAAATGACTGACTGTAAACCCCTTTGTTGTAAGATGGGTTGCCAACTGGCTCACAAACCCGGACATACAAAGTGGGTGACTCCACATCAACGAGCAGACCTGTTACCATTGGGGTGCCACAGGGGTCAGTGCTGGGCCCTCTACTGTTTGGTATATACTTCTTAGAAGTTGAGGTCAAAACTAATTGGTTGCAGCTGACCAGGTATGCAGATGACTGCAAGCTATATGCAATTATTGAATCCCCAAATGATGTTAGTATACTCCAGGAGGACCTCACACAGACCAATGACTGGTGTCTTAGTCACAGTCTCAGTGAATGCAAAGAAATGCATCATCATTCCCTTTGGCACAAACTGTCCCCTCGCACTATCAAATCATCAACATTACCCTAAGTACCCATAAAGTGGTAAGGGACCTGGGATCACAAGTTGACTGTGACCTTAACTTTGACCATCATGTGTCTACTGTAGTAAGGAAAGCTTTCTACATAGCAGCTTGATTAGTAAAGGCATAACCTCAAGAGCAATAGAAGTTATAATCCCCCCACACGCACTCAGCACTTATCTGCCCCATAATTGAGTATAATGCCCAGTTTGGCATGTACCATACTAAGCACTTGCAGCAATTAGATATACCTCAGAGGTTTCTAACAAAGAAGATCAAGGGGCTCCAACATATATCTTACAGACCGACTAAAACCCCTGTCACTATACTCCATATTGTATAGACTTCATAGGGGAGACTTATGCCTGGCCTACAGAGCAATACAACACTCAGATCTAATGAACTTGCTGCATATCTGTAAATCAAATGGGACTAGGGCTACCCATTCCAGGGACCTAAATATGGCCAACTGTTTAAATGGGGCATGCTGGAGGGACAGATTTATCTCCCAGCTGCTGCATCTTTGGAACAGGTTATCACTTTATGTGAAACAGAGCACCTCTATGACACTGTTGATGAACTTGGATGAGTGTATAGGGCACCATAAATTCTTACTGGGGATGGAGCTCACAATCCACCTGGAAATGGGCAGTCATCACTAATTGCAGTCTTGAGTATTGAATCGCATTTCTGTGGTATTACATTGGGATAAAATGGCTAGGCTTAAAATGACCTCTGGGTAGATAGCCTTTGTAATCTCTGTGATCCTATATAAATGTCCCATTAACGACAGTGTTTCAGCTACACACACGCCTGCATACATCATCACAGAAATATTGCCATTCTATACAATGCTACTCAATGAGGGTTTTTGCATAGCATATTTTGTCATTTCATTAAAAACAATTTTAGGAAATTTCAGGGGAAAATTAGTACAGTGGCTAATGAACATCTTTAAGCAATGGAGATGAAAATGCAAAACTGATGCTGCATTTACTAACTGATTATAATCGCAAACCATATTAGTTCTGTAAAGCTTTGAGTATGAAATGAAGGAAATAAACTAGTCAGTTGTTTTCTTAGTTCCCATCAGTAACTATTCTTTCAAGAATTCACGCTAGATGTAAATTGCTCCTAAATGATATCTAACTTCACTTCTGAAAGCCTAATGGAACTATTGATGATACAGTTGCCAGATGTAATCTAAGCATTCCGCTCGCTCACTAATTGCACATTTCTCCAAAATACCTCACTATAGTTTCAAAAGGTCTAATGCGGTTATGGATGTTCTAAATGCTGGGTGCAGCTTAAGACCATCTGTAGCTGAATATTGCATTTAGCAATATGTACTTTGGCATGCCATAAGCATACAGTATTAGCAAATGTTAAAATATACCCTGCAGATGTAATTAAAATGCAGTCTACATTCCTATGTATACAAGTCATCATAGGTTTAATAAACACTGCATATCTGAGCTGTGCAACTGGAGGTAACTGTGTGCGTATGAGGACTTTGAATGGATACATCAGACTAAGCATGAAAAATTGAAGTGTTTGAGAAAGTCTGACAAATCTGGGTTGTCTACAAACAGAGTAATGGTAGTTGGTGGTGATCATGCTTTCAGTCAAAACTGAGCCTGTCTCAGCCTCTCCATGCTCATGTTGAAAAAAGTTACTCAGCTCTCATAAGTCAGCTTTTGGGAAGGCAAAAGTATAGTAAGTGAACTCCATCTTTGCTTGTTCATAGCAGGAAAAGTAGTTGTGGACCTGGCCACATACAAAGCTAACATGTTTGAGAGAGCCTCATCTGAAACATTGAGTGAGATAACATTAACTATAAAATGTTACGTGCGCAAGCAGAATCTTTATCACACAAGTGAGACGAACACTTTGAATTTAAAGTGACTTTCATTAAGAAGCACTGTCAGCAGATGCCATTTCCTCAAGGTATTTACATCTGGTGACTGACTTGTCACCATTTGCTTTTCTGGTACAGAATATTGGACCTTTCATTGCTTTTCATCTTATTAGTTTTTTTTTTGTTTACTTAGGTTATTACAGGGTTATGACTTTTTTGATGGAAGTTTTATTTCTTGTAGCTCATAGGTTCATAAGCTCTTACTAAGCTTATGACCTAAAAAGGCCATTGAGAATCTTAGCCATATCACCCAATACAGGTAGATAACTGTTTATTCACTTCAACAGCTACATGATGCAAGGCTTGCTCCTTTTCTAAGGAAATTATCCTGAATTATTCAATGATCACGTTGGACATCTCAAACTGACAGGCATAAAATGGTATACTCAGAAAAGCCATTTAGAAGGTGTTAACATTTTTGGAGGGAAGTGGATTGAAAGTAACAAAATCCCTTTGAGGGATTGTTTATTTGGCAGGTACAGTGTAACGGTTTGTCTGCACAACTGTATTTTTCTGTTCTGTCTTGAGTTCTAGATCATTTATCCTAAATTTGACAAGTACATGCCACTGCCACGTATACTAAATGCCACTGCCATGGCTAACACACACAGTACTGGTCCATAGTACCACTTGCAGACATCACTCCTGCTATGTGGTGTCTGTTTCATCATGAATTGCATTTCATTTCTCTAATGTTTTGTTCAGTTCTGTTACGTATGATTCATCTAGTGTTGGACACTGTGTACTATTTTCAAGGAGGTGTATTGTTTACATTAAAGATTACGCAAGTGTTCCTTTTCTACATTTATCCCTTCTCGGATATGAGAACTTCAGCAATGACTCGCGTACCTAATTTGCTTTAACCTAGGTTGTGAATTTTAACAGCTGTTTATGCTAACAGTAATAACTTTTGTAGGTCAGTAGAATCTCTTCCATGCTGTTCAGTGGTAATATTGCATTAAGACAGAGTGACTGAATGATGTGGTGTTTTAAAGACTTGTATTTTAACTTCTATTACATTTATTCAGCTTTATCTATGTGGGTGTGTTTGTATGCGTGTTCACATTTTTTTTGGAGGTTGCACAAATCACTTTCATTACGACAGATCCATCATGAAGCAAAAGTTGCAAGATGTTTATCCTATAAAATGAATGCTGAGAACATTTCTAAAGTAATATTGCTTGCCACTGCATAACTTTTATTACTACATGCAACTAGAGGTTTATCTTAATATCTTCTAAAAAGGAAACCATTGAAAAGTGAGTATTAAGAACCTAACTATACAGCAGCCGTTCCCTATCAGAAGCCTGAAACACTATAAGCCTGAAAATCAAAATCCTGAAAACTATAGACTGAAAATTCAAAATCCTGAAAGCCCAAAATCCTGAAACTCAAAATCCTGAAAACACAAATAATGCTAATATGTCACTATAAAGACACTAATATCTACCAACTAAGGTCCTAAGGTCTGTTACTATCGCACACTCACCTGACCCGCGCCCTAACCCTAACTCACTTAAACCGCCCCTAACCCCAATATTTGTCACTATTGCATACATGCCTAACCTGCGCCCTAACCCTAACTCACTTAAACCGCCCCTAACCCTAACATAAAACCAACCGCACACTTACCTGAACCCAACGCATGACCCAACCCCACAGGGCTAACAATAGCAAAGCCACAATGACGTCAGTATGTCCATTTTGTGTTTTCAGGATTTTGAGTTTCAGGATTTTGGGCTTTCAGGATTTTGAGTTTTCAGTCTATAGTTTTCAGGATTTTGATTTTCAGGCTTATAGTGTTTCAGGCTTCTGATAGGGAACCACAGCAGCATATGGATTATTCTCTCTCTGTGATGAGTAGTTGTCTTGTTTCTTGTTTACCATCCTTTAATAAAGTGAAGGATATTATCTCAAATGTAGGGCATGTGAGTACAGAGTAGGAAATGTGGTGGCAGCAGAAAGATACATTGTTTATCTGTTTTACCAGGCAGTTGGATAGGTTCAGTCGGTCTTCAGCAAAGTGTTTGAGGTTAAACACAAAAAGAATGTTGATAGCAACATCATGGCGAATCACCACTGATGGTACATTATATCCAGTACAAAAAATTTAAAATGAGATTAAACGCATGTAACCATTAACGTCGGGATATAGACATGTTACAGCACCTCAGGTATAATTGACCATTACTAAGTACGGACATTTTAGCGGTAATTTAAAAAGAATAATGATTTGTCTAGGGCCATAGAAAAAGTAAAATCTGACAAAAGCATGGTCATTTTTATACATTAGCCCTTATCTTAAAACCCTTGTACCCAAAAGTCAAAGTACGATAATATTTCAATTTCATTTAAAAACTATATAAAGTATGTTCATTTTGAATGTTGGCTAGGGTGTGGCCTCATAAGATAGGAGATACTTTGTAAAAGACCTATTCACCAGCAAGTATACAAGATGGTGGTTTCCTGAGGGTAACATCTTTATTTGCTATAAGAGAATAGCAGAGAACCCTATTACAAAGTTCACATGCTAGTGGTGACAGAATTCCTTACTGATGACTTTGCAGGTGGGGGTAGTGAGCACATGCATGGTTATTCCAGTAACAGCAACCAGTTTGACTTCTGTAATAGTAAGCAGTGGAGAACTCTTTGGTCAGCCTGTAAAAAAACTTGCAGGTCTCGTTCACTGAAGTCTAAAGTAGAGTTTTAGAATAAATTCAGCAAAGGGTATAATTGATTTTGTTGAGCAAGAAAGTGATGCTTCTAACTTCAGAATTCAGAACAATGTGCATTTTGGCAATGTTTGTTCTGGGAAAGAGCTTTGTGTGATACATTTATGTGGTACTTAATGATAAGCCATTGATTAAGAATGAACTATATGTATTTATGTATAATACCTTGGAGAATAGGGTTGTTTAATGGATACTGCAAGTGAATAGAGCAATCCTATGTTTCCAAATAGTCCCAAATATCCTCACTAAGGATATTAAAGGTAATGGATAGATTGTTCATAGTGCAGTAAAGTCAGTTCATTGTACTGCCTACAGGACTGTAGTACTTTCCCGGCAGCTATGATTCAGTTATTCATATACATGGTTATGTTGGCTCCCAAATAAGGATGTTTAGGAACAGGTAGATGAGAACTAGCTCTTGGGATGATCCTTGAGGGTAGATATATGGAAAATATGGCAACATAAGATGAGACCTATGGATGCGTAGAAATCAGGTACAGGAGACAGTTATATCATTTAATTACTACTGAGCTAAAAAAATCCAGTTTGGTGGAATACATTCGTATGTGAAGGTCATAATTATTTCAGTGGAAATGCCACCATTAAGCAAGTCATTGATCCTGCTCTACACACTCTGAAATTCTCTACTTGTGCTCCTAAACTTATATGCATCACTTATGAATATCTGTCTAGATGAGACAATGTTCCTGCAATGACATAAATATGTTCCAAATAGAGAGGAGCCCATAAGATGTGCAAGTTTGCTACTGAGACACCTAACATTGAGAAGAGTGACCTTACTGTGGTTAAGTATGTCCATTAGATGAATTTTGGCTAAAAGAGAGACTTCCGAGGCAGATGGGGCATTTGGTAGTATGCAGAAACCCTTGATTGAGAGATGCAACACATCCCTTGCAAACCAAGTGGAACTACCTATCATCTTGCCCAAAGGTGGTACTCTGGTTTCCATTAAATGACAACAGCTATTAAGTCAATTATTTAAGCCACTTTTCATTTCTGTCGCTAGGTATTACTCTTGGTGAAGGAAGGATTCCACTTTAGGCCACATTTCAGCCTTATCCATCATGTAGCTAGAAAGTTTTGTTGTATCTCTCTGCATGTTCCTCAAGGTTTTGTACTCCATCTCATTCCCCCCACATGGATCACCACTGCCATAGTCATGATGGTCAGAGCTGTACATGGCTCATCTTATGCCTTGTTCCTTTCCCTGGTCTGTTGCCCCTCAAATGTAAGCTGAGGATTAACAAAAAATCTGTTTCTGTCTGGCTAGTACTCCTAAACTCAGGAGCAAGCCAGATCTCATTTCTGTGCCTCTCAACTCAAAGGAGCAAAAAAGTCCTTATCTCTGATCTTTCTACTTTTAAAAACACAAAGCTGCATGCTACAACTTACATCACACACAAAGCACTGAAGTGCTTCAGTCCTGACCAAAAAGAATTATTGATTTTTGTACATCGTACATGTATTCACTGAAATCTCCTGTTAGTACCCATTAACACCTTGTGCTCTGGGTGGCTGCCCCATTCACCTGACCCTGTCTCCACATCTGGTATTTGCCTTGGGGAAAGGATCCTGAGAGCCCTTTTAATTCCTGTGATCCTGCACCTGAAAGGCAGCTGACAGTAACCCTAGTCTTGTACAGCCTGAAGCAAAGGGAATCTGTATGCCTCATAACTGGGTCACCAGTCACAGTACATTTTTATCAGAAGTTGGTATGGCATTATTTGATTGGGAACAGCATTCCTGCTGATGAGTTATTCTAGGTGTGCATGGAGTAGGTGAACCAAGGGACTTCTGCTACAGCTTGATATTATAAGTTCTAGGAGGCTTTAGGAAGGATTTTTATGGCTTCAGTATAAAACATTTTAGTATGTTCTGTCTGATGGTGTGGTAGTGGTTGAGATGAAGGTGCAACTATGTGATGCTCACTGCATAATCTTGTTAATGTGAGGGATTCCTCTATGTAAACTAGATATTTACCCCTCTCGGACAGTTTTCTGTGTTTAGTAGGAATTCATTACTGGTGAGCTTAAGGCAGTTTCTACAGTGAGACAGTAAGGGCTAGAATGCTGGTGTTGAAAGGAAAATAGGTTTGATGGTTACAGCAGTGACCCTTGCTTTATTTATTCCCTGGCAAAGTTCCCAAGGAAGCTAAGGGCTGTGTGAAGTACTGTACAACTAGTATCACTGGTGTCACTAGAGACGCACACAAGTGAGCCAGTGATCTCAGTACAGCTAGAAGCAAAGAGCAGCAACAGACAGATAAATTCAAGGTAATGCTGCCCTGGGTACAAGCAAGCAGCTGTCAACTAGGGGAACAATAGATGATTTGGGTGAACTAATTAAAAGGAAAAATGAAAACCCAGTCACTACCCACTATTCAGTTACAACTATGGTGGTGATGTATGGAGTGCATCTCATCACTTGACCATGCTATAATTAGCAATTAAATAAAACAGAAGAAACTAGAGAACCAGCCAGAATACAATTCTGGTCAAGCCATTGGTACTCAAACAATTAAGATAGTAGAAATTAATCTTCTCTTACAAGAATAACAGATATAGTTTACATGATTCCTCCCCTTCCAACATCTAGCTCAGCAAACTCTTTTAATTTAAGAAACAAATGTAAAATATTTACAGTTTAACAGGTCAAAAAGTTTCAGCAACAGGAATAACAAAACAAAATCAATCACAATGTAGCTTTTACTTCCTTTTTGTAGACAGTCAGAAAACCTGTCAAATTTGGTTGAAAATGTCTCCGAACCAGTGCACAGCGGTATGTCTTCAGAGCAGTCTGACAACATTTTTTTGCTCTGGTACCAGTTAAGAGTATTTTTCTGTACATCTGTTCTATGTGTTTTCTACTTTGTTTTACTGTAGCTAGGTGATGACAGAAGTCTGATTCCAGTGGTCCAGGTTCAATTACCTGTAAAATAGATTGATAGGTAGGCAAACCATTGACTGAGACATAGATACAACTACAGAGACAGATTTATACAAGACTAAAATGCTACATATTTACATGTTATAGAAAAGTATTTCTGGCATTGATACCAAAGTAGTAACTTGGCAGTATGTCAGTGTTTACTGTTTTTATGCAGCATCAATTAAAAGAATATATCATTGTGCACGAAAACAGAAAATGATATGTCTGTCTTAAAAAAAACATGTGTTTGATACGACAGGTATGGGAAGAACCTCATTTTTATATACTTTTATACTGGGATTTTTGATGGCACACCTGTATAGAATGGTTTGTATTTCACTGTGCCTTTAAACCAAGATTAAAAGCCACGCGCGCTGCAACAGTAATTATTTACATCAGTGATAGCAGTTTCTTGGTATATCTGTGTTTATAAATGGGTGCCGTAGAATAAGGACAATCTGTCTGAATAATTTAGCAAACAATCTGTGAGAATATTTTAGCAATAACACACACACTGTGTCCGTAATGCTGGATTTACTCACAGTTGGAATGGTTTAATCACAAGGGCAAAGCCTACATGATCAAACAAAGCCAGCTGTGGATAAATCCAGCATCACCCACACACAGGAGTGCATTTTATACAGTGACATTATTTGAGGATAAAATAAAATGACTTCTTACCTTGTCTAATATTGATGTATAAGTGGACAACTTCTATGGCTTCTCCATCGAAGTTACGTCTAATGCTTAAACTGCACTGCATGTGTTCAGCATGTACGTGCTGATGCTTGCTCAGTATGTACGGTTTAGACCCCCCCTTCCATTATAGCTATCCCTTTTAAACACTGTCTGTATGTATGTAATAACTTGGGACAATAGCAGTTATACATTTCTAACTTAGAAAACCACAAACCATGACTGGTAGGTACAGTGGTACTTAATTTCAAAACAAGTCTACAGCTAACAGACAGCAAATGGGGACACACAATTCTACATTACAGTCAGGGTGTCCCACAAGGCTCTATCCCAGGGCATTACTTGTTTAGGCTATTCTGTCAGATATCTTTCTCATTGGAGGTGTTCTACAGTCTGTATGCAGATGAGTTGGAAATGGGAACTGGTTGTTACAGTAGGGCATTTCTGCAAACAAACTTGACTAAATTGATCATTTGGACACAGGAGAATAATATGCTGATAAATCTCAAATAGTTAGATTTCAATGTGTTTGGGAGTCATAGATTGATGGGTGAATATCAAATTCAGTACATAGTGTTTGAAATTATAGATGCATTTAAGGGCCTGGGCACATGGGTAGACCATGCTCTGAATTTCTGATATCAACCAGTTGGATAATGATAGATTTTTAAAACCTTTTTCTACCATCTATAGTTTTATAGCTAAGAAATCAAAAATGATGAAATCATTGCAAGTTACATTAGACCCAAACCAGAGTATGGAATAATATGGAAACCTTATAGAAAAACAAGTATGAGTAAATTGGAAAGTACAGCAGAAATGTATCAAGGGCATCCATGGATGTGAACATTTAAGGTGTTAGGAAAGATTAATGTATCTGAACTTGTACATTGTCTCACAGATACTTAACAGGAGAACTTATTTAGGTACATAGGGTGTTTAGAGACAACTACCTCTGGGAATATTTGAATTTGTCAGTGATAAGTAGAGAATCCGACAACCTACATATTGACATGTGTTTCCCAATAAAATCTGACTGGGTAATAAATATTCATTTTCAGTGGATACCTGAGGAGAAAAGTAGTATAGATGTGATTTAAAAAAAAAGTAGAATGCACGGGATACAGTAAAGCATGAGGACACAGCAGTTGTGTATTAACAAAAATAAAAACTATTGGAGATGAACTTAAAATATCAGCACAGGCAGAAAAAAATCTAAAGAGATGTAAAGATAAATATAAAACACAAAATGATCAGTTTGTGGATTACCCTAAAAAGCTTTGTATATAACGGAGAAACAAAGGAGAAGGAATAGAAACATCACCAAAAAAGAAATCCATTTTGGAGAAATATTTATTAAAACTTGTGGAACATAAAAGATGCTGAATGGACAGAAAAATTAAAAGAAATTGTGAGGAAGCTCTAATGCAGAGGTTATGAAATGGGATGAAGTAGTGGCCAGAGAAATTGAAACAAAATTAAGAAAAGCTTCTAACTGGAAACCCTATAACCAGAGCCAGTACCTAACTTTTGCCTACAAGCATTAACATCTTTAAACAAAGGTTTAGCCCCGAGTAAGAATTATGTGCATCCCAAGCAGATATTTTCCTGATTAACAACAGGAAAAATGATACTCCTTAAGAGTGAACCTGTAAGCTATTCTAAAACCTATAGACCTGTAACTTGTCTTTAAATGATATACAAACTATATGCTGAAATTGATGCAGACAGAATTTATAGTTTTTTAATAAAACTCATACAGACTTGGCAGACAGCAATCTAAACAACATTATAACTTTTGTAATCAGGGTAAGTCTTCAGGGAAAAATATTTATCTGAAACAGGATGTACAAACTGATTAACATACAAATGTACTTACATGCTTACAGATGCACAAGATACACCCTAAATTGATCAATCGTATTACAGTAACCATGAAACAGTGGCAAACCACTTTGCAGTTAAGCCATGATTAAATCATTATCCCATTGATAGAAATTCAAAGTGGGATATTCCAGGGTGATTACATGTCAATACTGCTGTTTTGTCTTGCCCTTATCCTTTAAAGATACTTAACAGGTAAGGTCATGCCTACAATTTGGCTCCCAGAAAACCTTGTTTAAAGACGTTTCATCTCTTTGTGGATGACTTAAAACTATATAGTTTATTAGATGAGTTGGAAGCACAACTGCAAGTGATTACAACCATCTTAGGTGATACAAGAGAGGCATTTGGTCATGATAAATGTGTAAAAGCAATGTTTAAAGCAGGACAGCTGCAACATCAAAAAATATCCGTCTGTGACAGGAATGTGATGTAAGGAATTTGAGCAGATGAGTGAATAAATATTTGAAGTGGTGAAGGATTGGCAATAAAACATGAACAAATGCAAATAAGACTTGGTGAAGAATACTTCAGAAGACCAATACTGAAAACTGTCTTGACATCTAGGAATAAAATCCAAGCTATAAACCAATTTGTGCCTGCTGTTCTAACTTCCAGTTTTGAGGTGATTGACTTGTCCCACATGGTACTGGATCATTTGGTCAGGAAAACAAAAATGCTTCACACTTATCAAATGATACATAACAGGCAGTCTGTCTTCCCTTCGATGATGTGGCCTGAGATTTGTATTCTGTGATGTCTTTACATTTTGGTGTTCTCATCTTTGCATTTCAGTGTTCAACAAAATGGTAATTTGAAAAAGTCATATAAACCATGTTATCTCATAGTGAAACTCGGTGTGGATTTCTTGTGGCATTGCTGTTTTGTTATATTAAGTAGTGGGGAAAGTGGGGTGCCTCCTCCATATGTAGCTTTGGGAGTCGAAGACTCCAAGCAGAAGAAAGCTGTGATTTTTGTTTTTATTTATCAGAGGTGTTGGTGCATTTTAAACAGTTTAAACTGTAAAGGTTCAATCAGTGTGAGTGAATCTGAAGGTCAAGGTCACTATTTGGGAGAAACGGATACTTATCAAAGATCAGCTCCCCTTTATCATGTGATTGGATCTGATGAACCTCCCTTGTCTGTTCTGTCATGAATACTGAAAAGTTCTTCAGAAGCAGTACAATCTGCGCTCTCTTTTCTGTCTGTACAACACCCACAGTCTTTCATTTTCCCTCCTTTTGTCATTATTCCCTTATATGTGCATAAAAATATTTCACTGACTTTCTTCACAATTATCAAGCTTTTCCTTGTGTTAGCCCTTTGATTTTATTTTTTCTTCTGCTGTATTTTTAACTATTTTGTTGAAACATGTCACCTCAGTCAATTTGATTCTCGTGTCAATATAGCAGTGTTGCTTAGAATGGAAAACAGTTGTACTGCAGTGTGTAGCTTGTGTTGCTTTTGTTTCAAGAATAAACAACAACATACAACAGGAAAGTTTAGTAATCATTCAGCTGTAGATAGCACATTACATTTAAGAAAAAGGAAATAAGTACCTCCTCAGTATAAGTACGCCTCACTGGGGCTGGTATGTCCTACAATAACTTTCTAACTAAATTGGAAGTTCCCCAAAAGCCATGAAGGGGTGTTTGTGCTAACAACTTGTTTTACTGCATGTCCCATTCAGCCTGCTTTACATGCATTCTGTGCAGGTAGTCGCTTACTGCAATTCTGTTTTTAGTAGCCTGACCACAGACGGCTGCTGTTCCTTGGGTAATGGACAACAATATCTCAATGAAAAAAGGGAACCAGAAGTCCTATGCCACAAGAACAGGTTTGTAGGTTTCCCAAGTTCAAACAAATTCCTGCTGTGTAAGTCAAATGGTTGGAGGTGAAATGGATGATTATCCAAAAAACTTTAATAAGGACAGTAGTACAGTTAACCACTTTTGTTCCAATATTACATTAACAGAACTTCTTCAGAAATAAAAAACAATTGAAAAAACATTTAAAATATTATACCATTATTCCATGAGCCAGCTAAATTAAAACCAATTAATAACTGACATCACTCAGCTAAATAATTTAATCTTAAAATAGAACAAATAGAGTTATTTAACCCAGGGTAGCAAGTGGCATCCAAGCTAATTTGCCATTTGAATTCACTCCCTGCTAAATGCTCTTCTACCACATATCCCCGGGAATCAAAGATAATTTGATCTAAAACAAAATAGAAATTGGTTACCATTGTTTTCATTATGTCAGAATAAAGCATTGATCCTTTTTATAATTCTTAATGTCTACAAAATACTCATATTCTGTTCCTTAACTTTCTAGTGGTCATCCCAACATAAAATTCTGGACAGGACTTGCAACATGCCTAATAACTACACGACTGGAATCACAAGAAAAGTGGCCAGTAACTTTAAACTGTCCCTTTAACAAAAAAAGTGTCAGCGATTTTTATATATTTACATTTTTACAATGGCCACATTTAAACATGCCCTGTTTCCTGGTCTCGGTGGCTATCCTATAACCATGTTGAAGTAAATTCTTACGATACACAGTGCATGGCTTGTCACCCTTCTCAACCAGTGAAGCATCAGATTTAAAAATGGACCAATATTGGTAAGGACATTCAGCTATATCTTTACTGTCTACCAAAAAAATTGTAATAAACAATTTGAAGTTGATAAATTGGTTGATAGTATTGGATGGTGAGACCTCTGTTTTGGCCATCAACTTTTTTGTCAGAATAGGACTGAAACCCCTAAGGGCCAGATTCATGAAGGCTTGCACGGAGTCTAAGAGTAGAGTAAGACTCCATGCAGCCAACATGTCTGATGGGTGATCCAGGAACAGCCGGCAGGGGCGTGCAAGAGAGCTCCTAAAACGGCTCTTACACGGACAGGGTTTGGATATGCAAATTACCTCAATTGCTGTCGAAAGGCATGCAAATGAGGTAAATTTGCGATCCAGGAAACGCGAACCTGTCTGAGTAAGAGCAGTGTTATTTGCAGAAATGTATTCAGTTGACAACTGAGTACCGTTCTGCAAATAGCAAAACAGAGCCGTGGCAGCTCCAAATAAAGGTTGCATCCAGTTGAGGAAGCATGCCAATGGCTAAATATATGGCCATTGGCAATGTTCCTCGATGCAATATGAAAATAAAAATAATTTCTTTCCCTCCGATTTCCAAGGTTTAAGCGTAGCGCAACGCCGCGCAAAAGTGCTGCACTCTAAAAACCAGAAAAGCAAAAATTAAAAGGCACAAATAGGGAATTTATAGGATATCATATCATACAATGCAAGTGAATGGCAGGCTGAAGACAACATGGCTACCGAGTAGAGGTTGCTAAGGGGGGGTAACTCAGTCTAAGAGATGTAACCAAGCATTAGTAGGCAATCCTATGCAAATGAGGGTAAGGATAGTGAATCCCAAGTTTGCATAGCAAATGAGCACAGTCAGTGGAATGTAAGAGTAGGATAAGGGGAGTAACAGAGTAGAAGATAGGTGACATCACGAGGGGGGTATGTATGAAAGAATGTAAGCTCATTGGAGCAGAGTGGCATGTGTCTGCTGTCAGTTACTTATCACTGGAAGAGGTGTGTCACCAGGTATCCTAGCTAAAGTCAAGAAATTGAAGGTGTATGCTGTGGATATCACTAAAGTTTCTTGTAAAAGTGCTTGCAACATGTTTGCGCATGGGTGCGCGCCTGTACATCCGCTTAAGACTGTGTGCGCGTTTAAGCTGGAGTAAGCATGTATAAGGTTGTTGAAATCTGTGTAAGCGTGTTTGCGCCTGTGTGAGCGTGTTTAAGCAGGAATTAGCAAGTGTTAAGCCATGTAAGCCTGTGTGCGCGGCGCTGCCCCCTGAGGAAACAGAAAGGGAAAAGGAAGCACAACAAAGAGTAGGAAGTTAACCAGGGAGAATCAACAGAGCTAGCAGGTGGGGACGATCAGAATCAGGCAATTACACAGGCAGTACACCAGCCCAGCCCAGTCCATCACTTAAAAGTCTGCAAACAACTTTCCACCATGTATTCCTCAGAGGCACTGCAGTAAGCTAAGAGAAATGAATACTGAAAAGGCTTTACTGAGACAAAGAAATGTTAGGGGCTGCCATTGCTGTCATAAGGCGACATATGCAACATGCTGAGGGTGGTGACAATGTGAATGCTGCCGACCAACCCCCAGTGTGGAGACGGAGAAGAGTGTACAGGCCCAGGGTAACCTACCAGGGGCTACATGAGCTGGAGATAGTGGAGCGCTATAGAGTGGACAGAGACCTCATGCAGCAAATTGTTATGCTGTGCAAGCCACACTTCACACACAGAACCAACAGAGGGGAACCCATTCCAGTGGAAACCAAGGTATGTGTTGGCCTACGAATACTAGCAACAGGTATCTTCCAGAAACCAACTGGTGATATGATGGGGATATCACAGGCATCAGCATCCAGGGTACTGCACCAGTTCCTGGATGCCATGTCAGCACATGTCAGTGATCATGTATATTTCCCCAATTCCCGTGAAGTATTGGCCAGCAATATGCGTCTCTTCCATCAAATAGCAGAATACCCTGGGGTAGTGGGTGCAATAGACTGCACGCACATATGCATCAAAGCACCAGCTGGTGAGTGGGGTAGGGCCTACATTAACTGCAAGGGCTTCCCCTCCATCAGTTGCCAGGTCGTGCGTGATGCCCAGGGCATAATAATGAATGTGTGTGCTGGCTGCCCTGGAAGCACCACGATTCCCATATCTGGCATCTGACACAGCTGTGCCAGACATTTGCCAATGGGGGCATCCCTCATGGTCACCTAGTGGGGGATGCTGGATATTCAGTGGAGCCGTGGCTGATGACACCCATCAGAAATGCACACACACCTGAACAGGAATGCCATAATGAGGCACATGCACAAACACGAAATGTAATTGAGCGTGTGTTTGGGCTGCTCAAGTCACGGTTTCGGTGCCTGGACACATCTGGTGGAACCTTGCAGTGCTCACCAACTACATGTACCCAAATTGTCATGGTATGTGCTATGCTACATAATATGATCTTGTGAAAACAGCTGCAGCAGGATCAGCATAGGGCTGGGCCAAACAGCCCCCCACCATTGCCAAGGCCATCACAGGCAGAGCATGACTCAGAGGAGGAACAACCTGAGCCTGCCCCACTAGGCAGAAGGAGGCATGCCCAGTATGCTTTGGCCTTGGCAAAGAGGCAACGCATAGCACATACGCTGGCTCAGTAGGAACCCTGGAAATGATACCTCTCCCTGACCCGCACATACAGTAAAAGGGATGCCTAGCTTGACACTACCTGTTTTCAAACATGTATAGGGAGTGTACTATGTGCATCTGACATAGGCAGCCCTGCAGCACCACCTGAGGCATGATTGACTTGTTTTAAGAAATATAAAGCAGTGCTAAACAACTTTGCCACTACGTAGTATATATAAACATAATTGTAAACACTAACTGGCACAACTTTGGGCAATGTTGAGCAATATTGGCCAACGTTCAGCAATGTTGAAAAATGTTGATCAGTGTTGGGCAAGTCTGGTCAAAGTTGGGCATAGTTGAGCAAAAGCAGGTAAACATGCACATATATGCTTTAGTGGACCTTAAGCAGTCTGGTCTGCGCAGTACGAAAATTTAAAGCAGTGACAGGCCTCGAACCCAGGATACTATGCACTATAGTGACAGTACCGAACCACTAAACCATGACAGTATTTCACTGGTCAGCCTGTATGAAGACATGTTGATAAGTCTATGCAAAGTGTCTCATGGAAACCCTACAGGCACAGCATAATTCATGTCAAGTTATGACACAAAGGTGAGCCCTGCAGTATAAATATAACTTGATTTCCAACACACATAGTACAGATGTTAATATTGGGCATGTTCACACATGGTAACAAATGTAGTGGGCTCCAGACAGCAACATACTGAAAGGTCACACTGGGCATGCTCACACACTTAGGCCATGTCTGAGTGCAGCAGTGGGCCAGACATATCTGGCAGTTCACGTGTTAACCCAGGAACCTCTCACTAGCCAACAATCCTGCCTTGTGCACACAGTTATAAGAAAACAGACACATATATAACGTCTTGGAACCCTGTCATAATCAAATATGTACTACAGATACATAGGTTGTACATAGAAAGTGGGAAAGCAAAGAAGATAACAAACCTGCAGTCAGTATCATCAATAAACAATGTGCACTCCAAACATTATCATAGGTACATAGGTTCATAGGTTCATACTAAGTATCAGCCCTAGGGCATTTAGAAGCCTAGCCAGTGTGTGTTTGGCTTTCACCCCCTGTAGACTAGTATACGGTGCCTTTGAATAGTAAGTCACACAAGATAGCCGTCGTATGGTTAGTGTACTATGCCTCTGTCTAGCAGGGACCCAGAAGACATCCCAAGGGTAAATGTATGATCACCCATCCACTTGTCAAGATTTCCCTTGAAGAGGGTCAGTGAGGGGCTCTGCCTAACTTGGACTGGGATGTTGTTCCAGAGTGAGGGGAGCTTCTGGGATATAAATCTGTCCCTCAGTTAATTCTGTGCTGAGGTTGAAGACCCTGGAGCCTGTAGCTGTAAGGGATTCTGATATCCTGAGGTGGAGCATGACCAATAAGTCTGGGTTGGACATGGCCATATACGGCAGGCACAGAACACATCTGGGTAGGCATTAAGAAACTGAGTACAGCTGGAGTTTCTGTAGCTGAACTGTGTAGGGCATCTGTATGAGTCTCCTGTTCCACTTGGTGAGGTACCTTTGGGGTCATTACAGTTGCTGCAGGTGTCTGGTAAGGTACATTCCAAAAGTATGGGCGTGATGAGTAGAGGTGCACAATGACCTCTTCTGATTTAGATGTGAAACCTTTTGGGATAAGGTGGGCTATATAGAAGGTCTACCTAACCACTTTGGCAACGTGATTTTCAAAGGAGAGATGAATATCTACTGTGGTCCCCAAATCCCTAAGTACACCTTCTGTACGTAATGGATTACCACCTATGTGGTAATCTGTGTGCACTTTGTTATTCCCAAAGGGGATGACTATGTATTTTATGGCATTTAGCTTTAGGCTATGGCTCTGGCACCAGTTATCCATCTCTGTGAGACCCTTTAGGAGGATGCTTGTGTCAGCTGGAGAGTCAATTATGGCACCTGGTTTGCAGTCATCTGCGAACCTGGTCAGCCATAGTCTCCCATGTTAGCCTGTACCTCAGAGAAATATATACTGAACAAGACAGGTCCCAGAACTTAGCCTTGTGGAATGCCACATGTAACTGGTGTAGAGTCTGACATGGCACCTGCAATTCCGAACATGTGGGTGCTATCCCTGATCCAGTTTGCAATCCATCTTGTGACATATGTGTTGATATCTAAGCTGGTGAGTGTATTTAAGATGCCTGAGTGGGGTGTTGTCAAATGCTTTTGGGAGGTCCAGGTAGGCTGTGTGGACTACCTTCCCTATGTCTATGGCCCTGGTAAATGATTCAAAGAAGTCGGCAGGTGCAAGAGGCAAGATCTGCCCTTAACAAAGGTGAATTGGGTAGGATCCAGTGTCTGGAGGTTGCCGATGTCTGTTTATGAGTTCCAGGATGATACGCTCCATAGCTTTGCAGACCAGGCTAGTCAGGCTTATAAGGTGATAGTGTCCAGGGTCCCTTGTGGCACCACCTTTGTGGAGCGGGACCACTGTTGTTGTATGCCATTCCTTGGGTACATATCCTGTAGTAAGTCTGATATTGAACAGTGATGTTATGTGAGGGTTATGTTCTTCATGAAGCTCGTGTAAGACGCAGCCTGAGACACTGTCTGGTCCCATTGATGCTGTGTTATTGCTTTGGAGAGGGCAGCTCTCACATGTTCATCTGTGATGTCAGGGAGGCTACACTCTGTTGGGAGGGACATTTGTACTTTTGGGGGATGGGGGGAGGAATATGCACTGAACCTGTCTGCCAGGATGTTGGCAATGTGTGTGGGTTCAGTGTATTTTGTTGTCATTATGCACTAACTCAGAGCATATCTGGGAGTTGCCACCCAGGTTCCTGACATAACTAAAGAGGGCCTTGTGATTGTCTTTAGTGTCTTGTGCAATTGTACTGTCGAAGCTGGCCTTAGATGATTTTATGACTGATTGTAGCTTCTTGCTAGTACTGATCAGAGATGCCTCCCCTTTGTGGGATATTGCTCTATCATGTAGTAGCCTCCTCCTTTTGTTGCATAGCTTATTTATGGCCGGGTCCACCAGACAGGTCACCTGCCTTTAGAGGAGTGAGTCTTGGATTCATGTGGGATAGCATGATCCATGCTTTCCTGTAGGTGTCCATACAATGAGTTTCTAAAGGATACTGTGGTATGAGTCTTAGTTCCCACTGGCCCGGGGGCTTTGAAGGAAACCACCTCGGTTCTGAGAAGTATGACGTTTGCTTTTGAGAAGTTCCTCACCGAGATTACCTTGGCTGGGGGTGGGGATGGGATATGGATGTCCAGTGAGATAAATGTATGGTCTGACCTTACCAATGAGGGGTATACCTCTGATGTGGAACATAGAGTCCCCATGTTGGTGATGACCAGATCCAATATGTATACCCCTCATGTGGAGGTGGTGACCAGTTGTTCCATAGCATTTGAGTTGATGTATTTGAGGAACCATTGTGCGAGGGTGTTGGGGCTTGAGTAGTATTCCCAGTCAATGTTTGGGCTACTTGAAGTCACCCAATATAATGGTGTTTGGAGGGACCTACATATTCTCCAGTGTTCTCTGGAAAGCCGAGTGTCGTCCCTGGGTTTGGGAGAGTGGTCTGTAGCAGGCTACAACCTGAAAGGCAGTTTAGCCCACTGTTACTTACACATGGATGGTCTCTGATGATTTGTGCAGTGCTACTAACCTGGATGTGTATCTTTGACGTATATGGATACTCCCCCTCCTTTTGTGGTGTGGCCCAGTTATTGTGGCCGAAAAGCATGGTATGAAGTGTAACCTGGTAGTGCTGGTGTGCTTTTGGGAGCCTTGAACCAGGTGTCTGTTACTGCACAGATATTTATATTCTCCATACTGAAGAGAGCCTTGAGTGCGTACAGTTAGAGGTGTAGACTTCTGGCATTGAGCAGCATTACCCTTAGTTTCTTTTATCTTGTATTGTCTATGGAGGGGGGGTTGTCTTTTGAGCCTTGCCTAAAAAAGGCACTATGGGGGTGCCAAGTGCCTTAGCCAGTATTCGAAAGCCCAGGGGTGTCAGGTGCAAGCCGTCCCTAGTGAAGCAACGTGGCATGATGAGCATGTTATCCCAGGCCGACAGACACTGGATCCCCTGTGAATGACACAAATACGTTAGCCAACTGTTAAAATTGATCATGTTGTCTTTATACTGTGGCATCATTCTTGGTGAGGGTAAGATGCTACACAATGTCAGGGTCATACCGGCCTGGGCTACATGATCATAGAACTCCTCTGTCTCTTTTCATGTAGTCCAGGGTGGAACGTCTCGGGACATTCACACCAGCATGGACAATGATGGAGTCATATCTGTACTTGCTTTGGAGTGACCTGAGTACATATGTTATGTGGCGGATCCTGGCACCCAACAGACAGCTTACAGTGACCTTCTCCTTGTTCAGCCTGGTGAGTGGGACATCAGTGTCTGACAATACAGTCTCCTATCATAGGGGTATTAGGTGTGGTGTTTAGCCTTAAGGGCAGTGACTGTGTGGCACACTGACATTGTGTACTTTGTGATATGTGGGTATACTTGTGGGGAAGCAGTTGTCTGGGTTTCTGCTTTAGGGGTCTTTGCTGCTTAAGCAGAATTTTATTTAGAGCCTCCGAGTTTGTGTGTTTATGTGTTTGGTCTGCTGTTGCTATAGGTCTATGTGACACTGGAGTTGTGGTGTGTGTGGTTACCTTCTCCTCCTGATAGACTGTGCCAGTCATGGGTCTAGAGAGCTCAGCCTCCAGTTTGTCTATATAGTTGCATCTCTCACAAATATCTGAGTTTGTTTGGAGGAGGGGAGGGTTGTCTGTGTACATAAGGCAGTTGTAACATTTCCTCAAAATCCCCATATTTACCAGCTGGACTGGAGAGTACACACAAAGCCGACCCTCGGACATGTCAGGATTTTATGATGAAATACTCTTTTGACTGACCAAAAAGGATCAGTAGGGTGTTAAGTGTGTAAAAGAGTATAACACGGGTTTAGTGCCTATGTTTGTTGGTGTTTTCTAAGATTATCTGTGAAGGAGTCCAGACAGAACTATGACACTTCCTTCAGCTATGTCATAAATAGCAGTGTACACTCATATATGTCCTGAGTCAGGGCCAACTGTAAATGACTGACAATGCCAACATCCTGTCACACAAGCCCATACATACATAGCCACCTCCCACTGACAAAAGGCCCTATCATACCAGGAGATATCACACGTACAATGGGTATACAGGTCCTTCCAGAGCTGAAAACATGGCATCGATTGGATTACAATGTTTCCCTATATGTGTCATAAGTTAACTGCAGAACAAACAGACCCTGCACCTGAACAGTCTGTTGAGCCTTAAACTCTCTACAGGATATGAAACCGTTGAACTGGTTACAGCAACATATGGCACACTCCAAGTGTTGGTGCACAACAGACCATGGGAACTATAGTCTTATATGCCTATGACGTCTGATCTGCAAGGCCATGGGGTCCATCATGATTGAAGTCATAAACAGAGCTATTGGAAGCCGACAAACACACAACCCTACTAACTGTGGTCTGTTCATGGGCAGATCATGGTTCCTGAACCGCTAGACTGTTTGCAAGGCAGTCACCCAGGACATACTTCACTGAAATGAGCTACACACATCCCACATAGACCTTGAATAGCCCTTTTCCAATATCCCAGACACATGTCATATCCACAAATTCAACATTCTGTGCATAAATATGTATTGTCATATGATGGATTGGCAACTGGTCCACAGATCACACAAGCTAAGAATTGTGGAGTCCTGTTTAAGCTGTTAAACCTGCTGTCCCCCATGGTGCAGTCCTGGGATTGCATAAAACAAAGTGCCCACAGTACCATGTTGAGTCTGATGATGTCAGCATCCTACAAATATAGCAGTGGAAATGGAAGCCCCAGTAAAGCATATAGTGTGTCGTGTTACTGCATATGTCTCTAGTGTCATAACATAGTTAGGTAGGGGTTTGAATCCTGCAATTGCTGAGTGTGTGCATAAGTGTGTGTGTGTGTGTGGAGGGGTGTATGTGTCTTAGTAACTTCCTTTGAAGGGAATGGCCTTTTTGGAGACTAGGGAAACACCTTAAAAGAGGTATATTTCACTTTGGCAAGTCTGATGTCATCATCCTACAAATATAGCAGTGAAAATGAAAACCCCATTAAAGCATATAGTGCATTGTGTTACTGTGTATGTCTTTAGTGTCATAACATAGTTAGGTAGGGGTTTGAATCCTGTAATTGCTGTGTGTGTGGGGGGGGGTGTATGTGTCTGTGTGACTTCTTTTGAGGGGAATGCCCTTTTTGGAGACTAGGGAAATAACTTAAAAGAGGTATATTTCTCTTTGGCAAGTCTGATGATGTCAGCATCCTACAAATATAGTGGTGGAAATGAAAATCCCAGTAAAGCATATAGCATGTAGGGTTAATGCATATGTCACTAGTGTCATAACATAGGTAGGGATTTGAATCCTGCAATTGCTGAGTGTGTGTGTGTGTGGGGGGTGTATGTGACTGTGTGATTTCCTTTGAGAGGAATGCCATTTTTGGAGACTAGGGAAATACCTTAAAAGAGGTATATTCCTCTTTGGCAAGTCTGATGATGTCAGCATCCTACAAATATAGTGGTAGAGATGAAAACCCCAGTAAAGCATATAGCATGAGGTGTTAATGCGTATGTCACTAGTGTCATAACATAGTTAGGTAGGGATTTGAATCCTGCAATTGCTGTGTGTGTGTGTGTGTGTGTGTGTGTGTGTGTGTGTGTGTGTGGTGGGGGAGGTGTATTTGTCTGTGTGACTTCCTTTAAGGGGAATGCCCTTTTTGGAGACTAGGGAGCTACCTTAAAAGAGGTATATTCCTCTTTGGCAAGTCTGATGATGTCAGCATCCTACAAATATAGCAGTGGAAATAAAAAACCCAGTGAAGCATATAGCGCGTCGTGTTAATGATTAGATCACTAGTGTCATAACATAGTTAGATAGGGGTTTGAATCCTGCAATTGCTGAGTGTGTGGGGGGATGTATGTGTCTGTGTGACTTTCTTCGAGGGGAATGCCCTTTTTGGAGACTAGGGAAATACCTTAAAAGAGGTATATTCCTCTTTGGCAAGTATGATGATGTCAGCATCCTACAAATATAGTGGTGGAAATAAAAACCCCAGTAAAGCATATAGCATCATGTTAATGCATATGTCACAAGTGTCATAACATAGGTAGGGGTTTGAATCTTGCAATTGCTGAGTGTGTGACACTGTTGGTCAATGTGGTGTGGGTTTTGCTTTTACTACGATATGACATATCAGGATACAAACAGTATGTGCATTGCACACAAGTATCTGTGTGACAAATACATATATGTACATGTGACCTCAAGTAGTACATGGGTGTGAAGCCTGCAGACTACATGAATACATTTCTTACCTTTGACAGATTGTACCGCTGCTTCTCAGATCGTAGGTCACATATGTATGCATGTATGTGACAAGGCCAGCCACTGTAGTGATCTGTGGCCATGGTCATCTGTGTCACACACACCCATGACAGTTTCTATAGACTAGTGTGAGTGAGGGTACATGCCTGGGGTATATGTCAGACATGTTCATACACAACAGGGTCTGGCAATAATGGACAGTCATTATAGGTGTACAACAGCCTTGTGGATATGCATACAGGCCCCTTATTGCTTATGTGATACACCGAGGGACTTCAGAATACCTTTGGATATGTGGATACCAAAGGACAGATGACATAACACTTGGCTGTAAGTACACATCGGTACCCGACATACATGTCAGGGGCTACCACCTATGTGGTACTGTCGGGATAATATGTATAGTAAATGTGGATGACTATGCTATAGTTGGCTTAGAGCTATGCAGCATGGGTTGGATAACAGGTCTTTATGATACCCTTGTGTAGGATATGTGTCCCATCCGGAGAATGCATTGTGCATGCATTTCCAGATGTGGATGAACATATCCCTAGTGTGTTTGCATGCACCTAAGAGGGCTATATGCCAAACAGGTGTGGTCTCAGGAACGGGTGGCAGTCAATACCACTGGTTACTGTTATAGTATAGTACCGGAAGGATCCAGCTGTTACTGAGTTCCCTACATCTGTGTGTCAGTTGTCAGGACATCATCTAATAATTGGTTATAGTCAGGCTATTGAGGTTGTGTATACTACCAGAATGCAAAACATTGACAGATAGTGACAGTATCACCCACAGCATAGTGTCAAACCATGTCATACACGCATGTGTACCCATGTTAGAACATATCTGTAGTATAATGCATACTGGCCACCGAGAGATACTATGAGATGTTAACACTGTGTAATACAGGGTATGTCACACGTCCCATGTGTCCACTATGCACGTACATGCAGACAGTGCACCCCCGCCATGTTCACAGATGTACACCTGAAAATCTGTACTGCACACATCACACACATACTGTCCACTCACTAACACATGCTGCCAACACTACACACGTCAGCCACATGGCACATGAGAGGACAGTACATACTCAGACATAACACTGGTGTATACAATACGACATTGAAAATCATAGCTTTGATGCATCATGCCTGCTCAGATATACCTACAAGGATATCATTACACTTTCCTGTTGACAGTATGCTAACATTGCTACACTGCTATAATGTCACCCTGTGCATCAGCACCATATTAGCCTATTCCTGCATCAATGTTACAGATGGCAGGCGGTGTCACAGGTCTCATCAAATGCACAGGGTGTGTTGTTGGTTTGCCAGAGCCCGACACTGACCCATCCAATCAACATGTATGTGTGTGTGTGTGTGTGTGTGTGAGGGACAATAGTACAGCATGGGCCAATGTTGATGTAATGTGTGTGTCTGTGTGAGCCCTAGGTGTTTGGTTTATGTGTGTGTCTGCATGCACACAGCTCCACCATGTGGCTGCCATATACGGGAGGTTGTGGGACAGCCACAGACTGTACCTGCCAGGCTGTACAGATCATTGTCTCTGGGCACAGACACGGAACCTATGCATGGCAGGGGTGCTATGGACAGTATCGGGTACCAAGCCTGACTTGGGTACTATCATCAGAGGCAGAGGTATGTCGACTGGACCCATGTTCCTGCTGGGAATGGCCAGAGCCACGTGCACATGGTCTACTAGGACGGTCAATGGACAGGCCAGCCCCAGCATTGCTGGGGCTGGTGCTGCCACTATGGGAGCAGCTGTGATCTGTGGGTCGTCTGCGATGACTGCCAGCTGTTGATGTTGCTGGCATACATCCATGTTGACATCTCAACCGTCCCGCTCTGTTCTGGCTCATGGAAAACACATTGTGGAGGGCATCTAATATCTCCCCCCAACATCTGTCAATGACCTCTGTGTAATTACAGGTGAGACCGGCAAGGTCACGGATACTGTCATTGATAGCGGTGTTATGGGCCTTCTGTGCCCTTAGTCCCTGTCTGGTGCACCATTCCATATGTGCCTGTGCCTGCATTACAGCCTGTAACATAGCTGAGGTTGTAAGACCTGTGGGGGCACGTCTGCCAGGGGCAATATGACCAGCGGTGCTCCCACGAGAACCCCTGGACATCCGTCTATGTGGTACCATTCCAGGAATCTGGGTATGGCCGCTGTGAGGGGATGCATGTGCCATGGATACCACACTATCCTGGTCAATGCCAACTGTATGCTGTCCCTCGGCTAAGGCCATTGGTGATGAGGGATGTATTGGCAGTATGAGTGTGCGCATAGATGGGGTGGAAAGGTGTGTACTGTCGATTGGTGGACCAACGACAGACCCTGTCAAACCTGCCTGTGCCACAATACATGTATCATCATCTCCACTATTTGTGGCATTGACTTCAGGTTCCCTGCTGCATTCAGCCAACCCAACCTCAGCACCTGAGAGAGTAAGACAGGAAACGCACTTTACAATCTGTACATGATGTTATCACACATCCACACATGAACACAAATACACTCCTCACTACAGCAGATATACACACACACACCAGCAATCCAAAACATACTCAATAGTGGTTGAAGGTGGGTGACAGTATCACAAGGCAAACAGTCACCTCACACATGTCAGCATGCAGAATGTGTTGCTCAAGACCATGCAGTGTGAGTGTAGACAGCTCTTGTTAATAACAGTATACATGACTTTGATGCATGTGTGTAGTTGGTCAGTGATTGACTTCACCCTGGAACGCAATGTGTACAAGGACACAACATCGCTGTGCAAGTATTATAAGCTTTGCAATGTCTTGTGCACCATCACTCACAGCTCTACATACCATGGCTGGATGTGTTATCTGTGTGTCACATCATTTCCATGTCTGATTACAGTGTCTGTGTCTGTAGCAGATAATTGTGGACACAGGTGTAACACATGTATGCTATGTACACACACGGGATGAGTGGTGCATGTATACGTGATGGAATACCAATGCTCGACATGGCCATTGTGCAGTGGTTATGGTGAGTGCGGGACATAATGCAGACATGCCAGTGCCAGCCATGACATGCTACATGAATGCAACATTAAACATTACACATATCCAATGTGTGTCATGTGACATATACACCAGATAGCATTCCAGGACATATGTAATACTTTGTACAGATGGCTACTGCTATGCATATTGTGTATAGTTGCATATGTTTGCACACACACAACATGCTATGCATATTGTGTATAGGTGCATATGTGTGCACACACACAACATTGAGGTGCAAAGCAATGACTCGTATGTGTACTACTGTAGTCACTGTAACTGTATGGGGTGTAGTACCATTAGCCATCATCATCATGCATCATGTGGTCACTCAAGGCTACTAATGTGTGCCAGACCACCGCCTAGCATGCTGTACCTGAACTGCAGTGCCGTGGCTACATTCACAATTACACAGCCACTTTGTACATGGGTGTGTGAGGTGCCCAATAGGGAGCATTGCCTAACATGACTGTGTTATGTGTTGAAGAGTGTTGCACAGCCCCGTGCTAGGCCTCTACCCCTCGGGTATATTATGTGTGCTGTGTGGATGACATGTGGGATACTGAAGTGTGACCTTACAGCGGGTGTCTGGTTATGCCATGTGTAGCATGTTGAGGTGTACTGCGTATGACAATTATGTTATGTTGTGTACATGTGTATCAACTATGCCTATCCAATGTGCAGTACGGTGTTGCCACAATTGTGTCTGATGCTCTGTGTATTGCATGTGATTGAGGCAGCTACTGACATTACTGAGATGTGCAACGTCTCACAGCAAACATGCACAGCATGCATTATGCGTAGGTGTGTTACGTGTACACGGCCTACACCTCACCTATGACATGCACATTTCATTACCAATATTAAAGTTATAACACACTCGCCAGCATGGATTGTCTGCCCTGCTGTCACACCAGAGGGACCTACAAGAATATGAGACAGTTTGTCAGTGGCCACAACTGTGGCATTGCTACTGTGAGTTTGCTAAACTACAGTAGAACAACAGTCGACAGTCACAGGTGTACAGATAATATTCCAAATATCAGTAATGCACAACACTAGGCAGCACAACTGCTAAACACACAGTACACATCTCACATATGCATAATCTAACAATACAGGTAACAGTAGTCTACAGATAGGGCATGTTACCTGCACACTCCATGTCAACATGCTGGGTGGCTCCGGCCTCCATGATGACACACGGCTGTTGCTGTTGTTGGCCAGGAGCCACCACGCTTAGGAGCAACTCCTCCACTCCGGTGAGGGGGGATGAATGGCCACCCCACCACCTGTGGCAAGCTGTTGTCTATGGATATCAGACACACGCCACCGGACATGTCTAATTAAATCACTGCCGTGATGGCATTCCTGCTCATATGTCTGGTTATGCATGCCTGTCATTTACCCGACGAACAAGATCTTGCCACAGTGTAGTCCGCTCATGCTGGTGCTGGCTGGTCCTGGAAAACAGCAGGGAGTAGTGCTGCACCAGGCTGTGGTGGATTTCCTGTTCCTCCGCTGCTATATAAGATGGTTGCGTTGATGGGCCATTACCCTGGAAGACAAACTATGTGTGACCAAGTTATGTGGCACACTTAACATTCTAAAGTACAGATATCACTTAACTGCCATATATAGCATCCGTTTGTCTGCCAGAGGATACACACGTTCAATACCTCATATCAGTGCTCAGGCCACAACTGGCTGACGGTGCCTGGCACACACTATATATCAAACCACTATACACCAGTACTCGGCACACTGTTTGTGACACAATGCACAACCTCGCCACGGGGGTATATGTCAAGCTCATGCATGAAGAAAGATGTCATCCATTGCAATGAATGTAAAGTACAGTTACAGTATTACCAGTAAACCACCCTAGTCGTTGATGCCATACCCCTGCCTAACATATGTGCACAGTTGTTAATATAGGTGGCATACTGCTGTAACAGAGTATACATGTTGCTAGATGCACACGCATACCCTGTAACACGCATATGATTGCGGGCATGGTACAGGCATCATTACACACACATCAGAAATACATACAACACACAAATGTATGCCAACCCAGATGAGCTTTACCTGTGTACCATACAGTTCCCAAGCAATGTGAACATACACCATACTGTGCTGTTTAGGCCTACAGCTTCAGGTAGTACTACAGTTCATATGGGAGTTGGATTCACCAGCAGTACCACTTACTAAGCATACATGTGTTGCTTTAGCCTACAATGGGACACCACAGTCGTCAACAAGGAACTACGTCACAACGTATGCCATCCTACTATGTCTGCATAGCAATAACTGACACATCTTTCTCTTGCCTCACAGCTAGGACACAAACTACCATGACAGAAACAACTTCACACTAAGCTATCGCACCTTTACTGACCTTGCACACATTCACCATCACACTCATTCAACCTCACATAGCAGGTATTGCACTGAGTACATGTGTGTGTGCATCGTGTCATAGATAGGTAATATGCTATTGGGCCTAGAGCAGCCTAGCCATATGCTATCCTGGCTTTTGACACGCATGCAATTTGATTTCACTTGCCCCTGTCAACCGGAACCACAGAGGTGATTCCCGGGGTGTATTACTTATCTACCAAACAATCATCAGGGGTATGTATGACAACTGCTAATGAGAAGCCTTGTTTGCTATTAATTAGGTGGTTTATTCCAGAGTATGGCATATCTCTGAGATAGGAATCTATCCCTCCAGCATGTGCTGTTTAGTGAGCTGACGAGGTTTAGGGCCCTAGAGCGTGTAGCCCAGAGGGATTGTGATATGTTGACATGGTGGTTGTCCAACAGCTATGTGTGTGACATACCTCTGTATGTCCGGCAGAGATCACCTCTGGGTGGGTGGTATGCAACACAGTCTAGCTGTGGTTTTCTGAGTCAGTCTGCATAGGGCATCTGTTTGAGGCCAGTATTACTCTTTGTGAGGTATGTCTGTGGCCTTTCCACTTGCTGTAGTTGTCATTTGAGGTACATACCACATAGGGCATTGTGATGAGTAGAGGGGAACACTGACCTATATTTCCCTAGATGACACATATTTTGTGATGACACGTACCACGTAGACAGATTACAAGACTAGTGTGGCACTGTGATTATCAAAGGGGAGGCTACTGTCCACCTGTGTCCCATGTTCCCTTCTCACACCTTCAGTGTTAGGTAGGCTACCACCTATGTGGTAGTTAATGGGTACAGTGTTTTGGAAAGGAGGGATGGCACTGAAGTATCGACAATGGTCTTCAGTCCATGCCTTGGTCACCAGGCACCTGTTGCAGTACGTATGACCCTGTCTCTCTCGCTCTCTCTCTCTATACATATATATATATATATATATATATATATATATATATATACATATATATAAAATACACACACACACACACATATATATATATATATATATATATATATATGTATGTATATATATATATATATATATATAATACACATATATATATATATATATATATATATATACACACATACATTTAAACATCCATTGCTGTACATATAGATGTACATATAGGCACATATACAGCCCACCTTTCATGGTGGGGATATCAATTATGCGACAGTTGTGAGACATATAGTTATGTAATAATATTGCACAGTGTTGTGCAGAATGCATTTTGGTGTCCTCAGCCCATGTAGCTGTAGCAGGCCTCACTGGCTGTAACACAGTAGATCTGACTAATCAGTCCCACAGCGTTTAACCACCACATGACATATACCAGCACTGCATGCTGTTTTCTATGCCACACACTACAACCTACATAGATATATGCACATAACAACCTTCAACAACATATATATGTCCACCCTTCACTAACAGTTGCAGTATGTCCCTTGCCCTATGCACATGTGCAGATACATATAGATATGTACTGCTGCCACATATGGATGAGTCACAGTATATAGAGTACTCTTCAAACACATCTATCACATGCCAGCAAATACATGTGTTACATGCCTTACCTTTGTATTTCTCAGCTCCATCTGTTACTGTTTATTTATTTATTTTTTGTTGGGTTTTCTGTGTCTTTGTCTCTGTCTCTGTCTCTGTGTCGCTCTCTCTCTCTCTGTTCCTGCAATGATATTATTGCATGTGTGGACAGCAGGTACAGCCTGCTTTTCTAGGTATCTGCAAATGTGCATGTGATGGCCTCTGCACCAATTGGTGCCCACCATTTAGTAATTGCATGCAGCCTGCTGTGTGGTAATTGCAATACTCACTGTGATTGCAACCCACTGCTATAAAATGCTAGGTTAGGTAGGCGTAGCCCTTTCAGTTTGCCAAGGTGGGGCCTATGCTTGTTTGCTCTGGACACTGTTGTCAGTCAGAAGGTTGGTATGTCTCATATCTGAAGCTAGGGTTGTAGCCAGTGATATGCATGTTGTACTGAAACCTGAATATTGCTGCTTCCAGTACACTCTTCTCAGTGTGTAATTTTACTCACCCCTCCAAATGCTAACACAGGATACATGGGAGTATGTACTTTCTTTTCGAATTAGAGAATTAACTGCCATACAAAAGTAGTTATTGCAATGTATTCATATGGCTGTCCTATTTTCCCTTTACATTCCCTCATTGTAATGCATGATATATTTATTTCAGCACCAAGTTATTGTATATCTGCTGTGGCTTAGTGGTACTTCATGCAGTCTAGTGTGTCCAAGGTCTGGGGTTTGAGGCTGATGGAGGTGTTTTATTTTGCTGATGAGCAGAACAGGGGCCCTGCCATGCAGAGTGACTAAGGCAATTTTAAGCTGTTGTAAGCGGGTTTGCACGACGCTTAGCAATACTAAGCTAAGCGCACACATGCGCACACTGGTGCAAACCCGCTAACTACTGTTTACAAGTGCTTACTCCTGCTAACACCCACACTCATTTCTTTGAAAGAAAGGTAAATGGGGAGATAGGAAAGTGGTGAAAAAGGGGGCACAAAGGGGGGAAGATAGTAGGGAAACCAGCTTGGGATGTGTAGGATGGGTGTAGGGAAGGTCCATAGCTGCCCATTTCTTTACCAGCAACAGCTGTGCATATATAATAAATTTGGAGTGAAATTTGAAACCTTCCACCCCTGAGAGAGGGGTGAGGATGACAAAGTATGTTGTACTACCAATTATAATTATCAGGCACATGCACTGTTTGTGAACTGCTATACTGTAATTAGTAAGTTACTTACTTCTGAACAGTTTGTGGTTTGTTTGTGTTAACATTAGCACAGGCTGCTCAGGACAACTGGACATATTTCAGTACTGAGTATGCCTACCTACACCCTTGGTTGTTCCTGAATACATGGGTATATAGTACTTTCGGGTAGGAGTGCAGAACTGCAAAGAGCATTATTTATTATCGTGTGATGTTTATCTTGCTGAACATACAGTGTTGCTGTGTACCTGTTAGTCTATCAAGGCAAGTAGTCTGTCTGTGTAGCTCCCACCTGTGGACATATCCAGATGGTAGACAGAGGTTAGCCTAGTATTCTATGTCTGTGCACCACACCAGTCTTTTCAGCACTGGAACAATGGCATTGTCACAGTTGGTTGCTAGCAGTACATGGCTACATCCTTTGATATTTCTGTGTTGTACTCCTACATAAGGGCATGCTTGTGAAACTCCTTCCAAAGCTATTTGCAGTGTTTAACAGCAGACAAGCTGATATGCCTGTGTGTTTCTGCCTCTGCCAGGCCTCAGATACCCTCAGGTATATATTTGAACAGCCTCAGGGAAAGGTATATATAAGTGAGATACACCTGTGATATATTAGACATATTTCAGTTGAGACTTCGAGAGAATCGGAGCATATGTATTACTGCACCTTTTCTGACATGCAAGCAGTGTCTACTCTCACTTATTGACATTATTCATTAAGTGTTATTCCTCACTTTTCTGCCTACTGTTAGTACATTTCAGAGGGAGTCAGAGGGGCACAGCTAACATTTGTTTACGAATCAGGGACATCCCTGTAAAGCAGTCACAGTTGGGAGGTCTGGCCTCTGCCTTATTCAAATATGCCAGTGTTTATCCTGCTCTGATACTGTGTGGGGTTTATAAGGTCTACTGTAACATTATTCCCTACTAGAATGGCTGGTTCACTTTTTATCACAGTCATGTCATGCAATTCCACAACACCTGCTGGTAAAGACCCACAGAACAAGATTTGTGTTATGGCATTCCTATTTTCCCTTTACATTCCCTCATTGTAATGCATGATATATTTATTTCAGCACCAAGTTATTGTATATCTGCTGTGGCTTAGTGGTACTTTATGCAGTGTACTGAGTCCAATGTCTGGGGTACGAGAGTGACAGAGGTGTTTTATTTTGCTGCTGAGCAGTACAAGGGCCCTGTCATACAGAGTGACTAAGGCACTTTTAAGCAGTTGTAAGCGGGTTTGCACGACACTTGGCAATGCTTAGCTAAGCGCATACAAGCTCACTCTCGCGCACCCCTGCTAACTACTGCTTAAAAGTGCTTACTCCCGCTAACCCCCGCGCTAATTTCTTTTAAAGAAAAGGAAATGGGGAGATAGGAAAGTGGTGAAAAAGGGGCACAAAGAGGGAAAGACAGTAGGGAAACCAGCTCAGGATGTGCAGGATGGATGTAGGGAAGGTCCATAGCTGCCCATTTCTTTACCAGCAACAGCTGTGCATATGTTAGAAATTTGGTGTGAAATTTGAAACCTTCCACCCCTAAGAGAAGGGTGAGGACAACAGAGTATGTTGTACTGCCAATTATAATTATCAGTTTACATGTCCAGTGGACATGTGTGCGAAATGGGCAGCTATGTATGGGGCGTAATTTTTTTGTGGGAACAGATTGCCCTTTTTTTTTTCAGGTGAGAATGGAATGTGAGGTAGAAGAAGTAGGTATATTTGGGGAGGTAGGTTGGGGAGGTAAACAGACAAGACAAACAAGACACATACATGGGCGAAATATGGCACATGGGGTGGGTGAACACAATTGATGGGGAAGGATGTTTGGAAATCACAAGCCCATGAGCCCACAGATGGTAACAGTGGAACTGAGATCCCCACCCATGGGCAGTCACCACTGCACCTTCACAGCCCTGAGGGTGGCTGTGCTGGGGCTGTGTAGGAGGGGCAGGCTCACCCGTGAGTCATGCCACTCTCGCTTCGAGCTGGCATAGGGGATCAGCGACTGAACGCTGAATCTCCCTACGCACCACAGCCTGGACCCTTCGAAGGGTGACAGGTGGCCCTTCTCCACCCACACTTGCACGGGGGGGATGAGCCCCATCCCCTGAAGCGCTTCCACCCGAAGGTGGCACAGGACCAATGGAGGTGCTGGTGCCAGGTGCAATCGCCAGCTGAAGAGGGACAGGTGGGTCCGCTGGGACCGGCTTTCCCGTACGTTCTGTGTTCAGGTGTGTTTAATTACAAGTTAGACAACATCATTCCAAATTAGTTGTAACAGCATGCAGTAATATTCCCATTAACCCAACACACCAGGGTTCCAGCAGTTGAACAGCAAGCATAGCACATGCATATATTGAACGACAGTGGACATTTCAACAGCATGCAGGGATGATTGGTGGCAACAGGCCACCAAGATTTTGGTGTTTGAACAGGGCACATGCATCAACGTACATGCAGATATTTATAGAACAATAGGACATATGTCCCAACAAATGTTATGAGATTTAGACATACCCATTGAGGTGTGGAATTGCATTGTTTATGCACATACAGTAGGGTGTAAAAAGATACCTCCATTAATATCTTATAAGTACTTTTATTCTACACTACATTCCTGTTGACTGCAGGTGTATATCCCCTACATGTATTATTACACTGGGCAACGTGCATTAGTTGTGTAATGGGTTTGGCTAGTTCATTATATACCTGACCTATATCTGACATGCTAACTGTCCAAGATGCAGATGTTACTGCTACATACTTATATATTTTATTTAGATTTATATATCTACATATCTGGATGTGTTCACGTGACATTTACAGTTATATTTCTACAGAAATCTACATTTCATGTAGCACACTCACATTTCTGGAGAACACATTAATAAGCTACTCATGTGCCAGATTTACCTATGCATGCCAGCCGATAAGCAACTGTTGAGGACTGTATATATGCTTCACAAATACTGGCACTTCCTTCATCCACTTTATATGGTACTGCCCAACTGTGGGTTGACAGCACGTAATACAACAGTACTATTTATATAATGCAAGCGTACAACTACATTTCAAAGTAAGTGACACACACACACTCCAAGTATTATACCTTTATTAATTACATTACACATATTTCTTCAGGCTCTTTCATTTATTTGATATTACAGTGCATACAGCAGACTTATTCAAGACATATTAAACCTTTATTAATAGGTTACAACACTATTTATTAGGCTCACTCACCTATGTTATATAACAGTACATGCAGAGATATTTATTCTGGACTTTTTACCTTTATTAATGGGTTACTACACTCTTTTTCTGCCTCTCTGACTTATTTTATGTAACAGTACATGCAGAGACATTATTCAGGGCATTTTATGCCTTTATCATGGAGATACAACACTTTTTTCCAGGCTCTCTCACCTATTTTAAATAACAATACATGCAGAAGAATTACTAACCTGCCTGATGGTGCAGCCTTAGCAGCCTATCTGCATTGGCTTGCTGATTCGTAGCACGGTCACCTGCAGCTGTGGAGTAAATGAAGGGATATTGAGACATTCCTATCCATTATATAGACTAAATTACCATTCCAACATACTTCATTCCATGGCTACCTACTCAGTTGGGGGGCATCTTGCATGTCACAGGCCTCCTGTATTCATTGGTTCAGTAGGTCCTGCTTCCATCTCTTCAGGTCTGCATAGTGGTGAAGGACCTGCTCACCAGTCCGAGGGACACCTGTGACACTGGTGAGATCATGAGCTAACTGGTTCCAAGCCTCTGCTTTGTACTCCGTTCCTTGGAACTGGCCCTGCAGGAGTCTGGACTCATGATGGTGGACAAGGAGCCAAACCATGTATTTCGACTCCTTGATGCTCCAGTGTCGCGCTCTAAAGCAGATACCCTCTCCAGCACCAGACATTCTGACTACAGATGGCAGCTACAATCAGTTATGTCGAGTATTCCCACCTATGGAGCTTATATATGCCGAATTTCCCACACTTTTTGGTGATTGGCCGTTTATGACATTTCTCGGCTGACTGCAGACCTGCTTAGCAATGGTTACTCTGCCATTTATTACTATATGTATGCTAACAGTGCATATTTATCCTAATCTGTTATGGCTTAGTGGTTCAGTGCTTTGACTATGGTGCATAGTGTCCCAGGTTCAAACCTTGTCATTGCTTTTTATTTTACTACTGTCCAGACAGGCTGGGGGTGTGGCTGTGTTTAGCCGACTTTGCTCCACGTTGCTCCATGTTGCTCCGCATGGTGCGCTGGTTAGCACGGTGCGTAGCTCCGCGCAAACCTATTGCACTAGGTAAAGCGCTGCTTAGCTATGGGCAACTATATTGCCCTTGGTAAAGCACTGCTTAGCTATGGGCAACTATATTGCCTTTGGTAAAGCACTGCTTAGCTATGGGCAACTATATTGCCCTTGGTAAAGCGCTGCCTAGCTATGGGCAATTTTATTGCGCTAGGTAAAACGCTGCTTAGCTACAAGCAATTAGATGTCAGGTTCCTTCTTATATGTAAATAATATACTTTTTGTTCACTGATACATAAGCCATTTCAATGCATTTTAGTAAAATTTTATTTTTATATGTCGGGAATTATTTCATATACTACTTTAAATCATAAATAGAAAGGGGTGTGGTGGGACTAGAACCATAAGTAGTTCTTATACGCTCTTCGATATCACGCTCTTCGATGTCACAATTGCTAACTGTGGCTAAACAATGGGCACACCCACGCAAACAAGCACAAATACAGGCAGCTATATCGGGAATTATAAAAAAATACAAATTTTACAATTTTAATGGGGTTTAGTATGTGGGGATGTGTAGTGTTGTATTTGTTGACATTTGAGTGGACTCGCTCATGTGTGCTCACATTTCACAACTCTGACTCTTGCAGGGGCGTGGACCTTTGCACTACTCGGCAGTCGGACATGCCCCCTGCCTTTCTGCACGGTCTGTGTTAGACTTGTGGATGAGTCAGCGTGCCCTCATAAATATGCATGGCACGCTGTTGTTATACTGTTCAACTGCAGTTTCCATGTAAGACTTATTTAGTCTTACATGGAGGATTAGTGAGTCCGGGGGTCAGTCTTTTACCAACAACTTCAGTTTTGATCTCTTGCAACATGACTAAAGGGTAACCCCTTTGGCTGAACATATCCATAACCACTTCATATTCATTTATAAACATAGCATCCTCAAAAATAATCTGTGCCAACCACACCATCTGTTCTTTATCAACTGACTTTTTCCAGCTAATAGCTTGCATATAGCTGGTCAAATTCTAGATATATAGCTTTTTCACATTTGCTAGTTTAAATCTAGGGCTATTCAGAGTGATTGAATTATCTTGGCTGTTTCTAACAGTGCATTTATGATCTTAAATCTTTGATCTTTTTCTAATGAAGGTTGTAACCTTCTATAAGTATTTTAAATATGAAGATATTTAGTAGGTATGTGGCTGTGCTTGTAATTGATTGCCATTGAGTGTTTGAGTAAGCGATGTAGCAGTAGCTGTTTTTTTTCAGTCAGTAGTATGAATCTGATTATTCGGTTTTCAGCTGGTTGTATTCATTGTAGAGTGTAATGTCAGAAGGGGAAGGACATTAAATTTTAGTAATTAGAACAGTTTTGGCTTTGGATGTGTCGTTCTGGGGATAGGTGTGAGAGTCTGTAGCAAAAATTGTAATTGTGACTGTACCTTGTTGGATATTTTCATTTTGTGTATGCAAGGTTTTATGTCACTCCTAGGTATTTTTGTTGTTTTACAGGTAGTATAGCTTTGCTATTTAGGTAAGTAATGACTAAGGGTGGTATAAGGGTAGTGTTTTTGCAGCATAGACGGTCATAATGGTAGTTTTGAGGCTATTGATTTGTAGTTAATTATGAAGCCAGTTGCAGAGTTGATGAAACTGTGACATTCTTTTTGTAGTTTTTGAAGGACTTGTGTTTTTCAATTTGTAGTATATCATCTGCATACAGAACCATATTGTGATTAGGCAGGTCCTGTGTGATGTCATTCCGGAAGAGTAAAAATAATAGTGGTCCAAGGACGGAGCCTTGTGTTACTCCTGTCTGAAATGTACCAATTTTGAAGATAGAGATGTTAGCATAGACTTGGAAGGTTCTTTCCAATAGGAAGTTTGCAAGTTATAAGTATTTTCTACAATGTTTAGTTAAAGTTTTTATAGTAGAAGTTTGTGCTTGGCTGTTTGAAGGCTGTTGTTAAGTCACAATCCACTCTTTAAAATAGTTAATAGCTGTGTCATGTGATTATACTGTGCAAATTCGCTTCCCCTTAAAGTGATACACAAAAATGCATTCAAGTACTACATTTCTTCTAAAAAGTTTGACATTATCAAATTTCTTCGTTCCTATTATATACAATACGCTCTATTTCATCACATACTTAACACACATATTACAAGTATAAAATATAGAATTTATCTTTCCAGACTTAAATGTTGTGCCTAATGGTGCATTTTGTTTGTTTTTAGAAGGGGTAGGAACATTAAAGACATATTAAGTAAAGGTTGTTCACAACAGGTTAGACAACCAGGGATGTCCAAGTATACCATGTGCAACTATTGCAAATATGTGGAGACAGGCACAACATTTAAAATAAGGGATAGAAAGTACTACCTGGAATGGTGGTGTACCTAGCTACCTGCCAAAGCTGTCCTGCATTTTATATCGGAAAAACCGATAGGAGGCTAAAGGACAGAATATACATACATGTGTATAGCATTAATCAGCAGAAACAGGAGAACGCCTTAGCTAGACATTATAGAAAATGAAAATCACCAGTTTAAATTTAAATGTATCAATCAAGTGACAGCTAACATTAGGGGGGGGGAACACTCATTGAATCTAGAAAAGCTTGAATTATTATGGCAACTCTGGTTGGATGCATGCCATTGCCCTGGAATTAATGAGATGTGTTCGATTTTAAGTGTTCTTAAACTTAGGTCTGGAAAGATAAATTCTATATTTTATACTTGTAGTATGTGTGTTATGTATGTGATGAAACAGTGTATTGTATATAGTAGGAATGAAGAAATTTGATAATGTCAAACATTTTAGAAAAAAATTAGTACTTGAATGCATTTTTTTGTGTATCACTTTAATTTAAAGGGAAGCAAACTTGCACAGTATGATCACATGACACAACTATTAACTATTTTAAAGAGTGGATTTAGAGTTAGAATGTATCTGATGAAGTTCAAGCACTATCTGGATGAAAAGTGCTTAATAAAGATGTTTTTTAACAGAGCATCGTTTGGGGTTTGTGCCTTCAACAGCTAATTTTTGTTTATCTGTTATATTTTCTTCTGTTGGTTTGGAGCTCTTAAATCATCAGAAATGCCTGTTATATGGCTGTCATTGATATTTGTATAAATACTGTTGTATCAGATAGCATAGCTGTCAAAGTACTAAAATAATTCTTAAATACATGTTGTTGGTCACATGAAAGACTATAAATTTAATTAGCTACTTGTAGACTATTAGCTTTTCAAATATTTTTGATATGGGGTAAAGTTTGAAACTGGTCTGTAATATTTCATTTGGGAGGTGGAATTAGTTTTAGGCAGTAGGAAGATAACTTAGTGTTTGAAAGGTGGTGGGGCTGTATAGGTAGTTAGAGGTTAATATATTTATGTAACTTTTAAGAATATATGGGATGCAGCTTGCTAAACTTTGCTCCTGATGTATTTAATTTAGCTCCTCTATATGTAGTTCTAGATTTAAAATTATAAGTGACAGCATAGTTTTATAGAGGGTATAGAGTCTGGTTGGTGATATTGCTTGTTTGGGGGTAGGGAAATGAGTTAGTAATATCCCAAAAAGTTGAGCAAATAGTTTCCGAAATCATCTGGGAAGGAAGCAGAGCTTATATTGGCTATGAGCATGTGCTGTCTGCTATGTCAGCTGTGAGCTGCTTTCTTTCTTTGCAGAACATTTTAGGGTTTGGTGAGAAGGTATTCTGTTTGAAGAATTGGGTTTTGGCTATACTAGTTAAAGTTCTGGTTGATTTGCATAGTTCTATGTATTGCTTTTGTATTTTTTTGATGACTAGGTTTTGTTTCCAGATTATCCATGCATTGTCCATAGTACAGAATGTTTGTCCTCTTAGTTATACTGGAAACAGAGTTCCTTATAAGCAAGAAAGGTTATTAACAAAGTAGTCAAGCTTGTATGGGATCTTGCATACAGTAGAGCTGGGCCCAGTCGAAATTAAGTAGCTGTTTAATAACATTTGTTTATTTTGGGGAAATGATCAAAGGATGATTGATAATGGTGGATTTTTTTGTTTTGTTTTGAAGGACCATATTAAAACGAATGGATAATTATTACCAATATCATCTGATTCAGTGCTAACTTGGATACATTTCTGTCCTGTGTTAATTAGTAAGTAAATTGTTGAGCATTTTCTAGTTATTATATTTGGTTTAGTAGGTTATTTTTTACCAGTTGTCAGACTGTTAAAACTATTTCACGGCTTGGAACTAGGCAATCAATTTGCATTGATATTAAAATCCCCTATAATGTACTGTCTGCTTACATTTCTGCCAGTCATTTTGGCTATTGTTTCAATTAAAGTTGTTTTTGGAGGTGTGATGTGTATGGCACCTATATTTTATATGTGCATACACATAACATGTATATTTTTTGCATTTTTGCATCCAAATAAATTATATAAGAATTATTCTGAATTAATGCAATGTTTAGATGTAAGAATTCTTTAACAGGGAATCCATCATGTATTTGAAAAGGGAGAGACTATTTTAGGTTGTAAAGGATTAATGGTGCCAGTATATAGTATTGACAACCCGTTTTTCTTTGCTTTTATAACTTGATGCATCTCATTGGGGAACAGCTAGTGCATCTTGCCAAGTTTTGCTGGGAAGTTTCTCCCATGAAATTCACCCTGATGCAAACAGTTTATTTCCTTATCTCAGGATAAGCTAAGCTCTGTTGTGCAAATCACTATTGCATTATCTTAGACCATTTTAGTGTATCTTTAAAAAAATCCTTACTGTTATATCTGACAGAATTGTATTACAGAATCAGTCTCATGATACTCAAATTTTAAGATGAAAATTGTGACAATTTGATATCTTGGCATGCTTGAGGTATTGCTATGCCTATTATAGGACAGCTTGCCTCTCATTCATTAATATATCACACCCAATTTTTTTCTTGAAAAAATGTTAAAGAAAATTGGAAGAATGAATTTGGGAAGGACCAGAGGGGTGGGGCATTTCCTGGGCTAACTTGGTCATGAGAGTGGTTTCAGTCTTGTTTCATAGCTCTTTAAAATGTTCAAAATGCAAAGGGATTATAGAAAAAGCAGTGGTTGTTGAATGGGATAGGATAAAAAGAAATGGGAAGTGATATCCTAGAGAATTTTATGATCCAGTGAAGAAGATCCCATCTCAAACGTGGTTCTCTAATGCTTTGGAAAATTTGGATAATTAGAACTTGATTATTATGTTGGGGGGACTTTACTAGGGGCAATAGATCCAAAAATGGACAAATTGCCTGAGGACCATTAAAGACTGCCCAATGTGTTAAAATCCATGCAGGGAATGATAAAAGATTTTAAAAGACGGTAGGAGAGTACTGCATCTCACAAAGAAAAATTATGTACTTAGCTTCACTGTCAGGGGCACACAGGAGACTGGCTTATTCTTTCCTTGGCTTTTCTAGTATCTGCAGTATTTATTCTCTATCCTAGGGAAAGCTGTCTCTGGGGTCACAATTTTGTATTGGCTGATCTTTAAAATTTAGACTTCTGAGTATCTAAGTTACACTGGAGTTTTGATACATTATTTTAAAGAAATGAAAGCAATTTCTTTGGACAAAATGTATTTCATCGTAGAAATGCTTAGAATTTTAGTTAAAGGAAAGGAGAAGGGAAATGTAGACTATGAATCTACATGATGAACAAGGGATTCCTCAGCATGACTAGATGCCAACCAAAATGTGATGAAGTCAATGAACGATAAATAATAAATTAAAGAAAGCAGTGCAATAGTAGAAATATACATTTTTTGGGGGGAGAAACAACTGTCCCTACCTTAGCGCTCTCGAGGGAATTTGACCAAGTTTACTGAACCCATTCTGTTTTCTGAAACAGTCTACACTATTGAGCTCTCTTTCAAAGTGTAAAGTTTCAGGGCTAAATGGACTACCAACAGAGTTTTATAAACGAGTTGATACATTAGCCCGTATCCTCCTAGTTTTATAAACCAGCTGAATGTGAACAGAAGATTTCCATATTCGAGAGCTGTCACAACTGTCCTGCTCTTTCAGGACAAGTGACACCCATCACCAGTTTTACCAAAAATACAAATATATGCTAACATTATTCAGTAGACAGGAGTGAAGAATATCTCCTCTTTTACAGATAATGTAGCACGTCTATGTTAAAGGAAAACAAGAGAGGCCTAATTCAGTTAAATTGTGACTAATATGGAACAGGACGCTCAGCTGTGGATAAGGATACACTAGTGAAGACATTTTTCTTACAGCTAAGGAAGGCATTTGGTTCATTAGAATGGGTCTTTCTGTGGGATGGTATAAAGACTTATCGAATAAAAGGCTTCTTCCTGAATAAGTGTCAATTGCTTTATCAGGAATCCCTAGCTCAAATTAATACCCAAGTTATGTCACCAAAATTTCTGTTATAAATAGGCAAAAGACAAATTACTCCTCTTGTTAATTTTAACTGCTAAAATACTACTTCCATACCTAAATCAAAATGCAGATTATTTGGCCATCAAACTTTTACGCGAGGTACAAATTTCCTTGTCTTGGTTTGTAGTTTCAGTCATTTGTTAATCTAATCCTAAGGCAAACATCCCCATCCTAATTATAAATAATTTTGCGAAAGCATGTGGTCTTAAACACAATCAAGGCAAGTCTGGTCTCTTCCCTTTTAAACAAAGATTGCCACTTAGATTTCATAGGGGTTAAGGTGCCTAAAATTTGTAGGCATATAAAGTTATCCTCGCATTAAACAAAGATTTAATGGACATTCATCTCAAGTCATTTTGAATGAGATAATGGACCTTGTCTAAGAAATAAGAACATGCCTTCCATTTATAGCTAAAATTAAGCTGAAAAGATTTTCTTCCTGCCTAAATATATAACTTTTCATTGATAGCTTCTACAAGTGTGTTTTACTGGATTAGTAAATCCCTGAAGAAACTACATAAACTAGGAATGGATTATCTATGGAATCCTCAGCCACTTCCCCTCAAATGATCAAGAAAAAAATGACTTCTTCCATTAAAAATGTTGGATTTTGTCTGTCCAACTTCCCCATTACTTTGCCAGTAACTGCAGGCCATGCCTACTCCTGTTCCTACCCTTATATGGCTATTGGCTGATATTATTTTGATTTTTGTAGGCAAAAAGAATGGTACACTGAAAGAGCAAGGCAAAATCAGAGAATAAGGTGAATTAAATACATTTGTAAGCAGTTTTGCAAAAGATAAAAATCAAATCTTGGAAGTATGGAATATAATGTTGGACATTCACTCCAACTGAGTGATCTCCAAGAGGATTTAATGCAAGGATCAGGTTCACTTCCAGCAGTACCTTCAGATTCAAACTACTCACAGTATAACTCCTGAAACAGATTACATATTATAAAGCAAAAGAGAAATTGTGTGCTAGGGAATTTATTAAAGGATATTAAATATAAAGAGGGGCTGTTATCAGAGTCTCTGGCACTAAAGGCACAAGATGTGTGTGAGCTAAAACAGAAATGGGAAGAAATGGTGGGAACAATAATTAAACCTAAGAAATGAAACAATGCTGTTACCCATTGAATGGAATTATGTTTCTACTAGTGGGTTTTGCTTTTTATAAAATTGGTTACATTGATGGTAGAATGCCCTTACCAAGTTACAGGAAAGATGGATTTGTAAGATTAATATTTGAGATATAAAACTAAGAAGCCGATTATATACAGATGTTGTAATCTGATCCAAGGGTGTGTTCTGTCTGATGCAAAGTGAGGGAAACACTGTGTCACGTATGTTATGGGCAAATTTACCTGAGGTAAAATATAAGGTATTCTGACTGTTGGGTTTCCATCAGACATACATTTTAGAAAGGGTTAAATAATAGAGGAATTATGGATGAGGTATTGGAAGGCTTACCTAGGCAATATTACTATTCAATTACTCACTCAAGAACACAGGTTATGGTACAATTTCTATCACAAATATGTAATTATATTTCCGTATTTCTGGAACATATTTTAATATTGTTGGAATTACCATTATAATTTGAGTCTTATTGCCATTATCTTTAACTGTTTGTAGATTTTATATACATGGTTATGCAGGTAATAGTCTGATACTGGTCAATTAAGTTCTCCTGGAAAAAAAACTGTGTGCTAGTTCCTTAACAGAATGTGCCTCTTCTACCATAGACTCCAATCTCCTCAATCTGTTTGTCACTAATATAGCAGATATCTGGGATTCAGAGAGTTTATTTCAACCTGCATTAATTGCCAGGATGGGTTGGTCAATTGTCAAAGCAGGCAGTATGTTACAATCTCATTGAGAAAGACCTGATTACCAACCTCATTACCATGTGTCTGAATCTAACCCTAAGTTGTCAGGTCTGACTGCATCAGTGCCCTGTTGAAATCATGTTGACTTGAAGAATGGCTTTTCATAAATATATTAATTTTATAAATGCTGTGTGACCTACAAAAGAACAAATTGTACTGTCTTATACAAATCATTAAAGCGTATAGTGTTGCCACTGATACTTGCCATATAACATAAATATTTTTTAGATTAATATTGTTTTGAAATATTATGAAACTTTCTGCATAATTTACATATTCAATATCACAAATTACTATGCTATCCTCTCTTGACATACAACATTGGAAAGCTCTTAAACAAGTAAACAGTTCCCTCACTGACATAGATCTATCTTGCACTTATACAGAAATATAACTTTTTTTCTTTGACCATAACACTGGTATTTTTGGCAAACAAAATGCATTTTTTTCTTAAATCTACAATGTAAAATCAACATTTATAGACAGACCTTTTATGCTAACACAAATGTATAGCCCATTGGCTACCAAAGTGATACCATACTTTACATTGTTTTTCTTTGTAACTCACACCATTATAAATGTAAAGTGTGTTTTCAGTAGAGGATTTTTGAAAAAAGCTCCCTGGAAGAAAGTAGTTTCTTGGTTTAGAAGATCTCTAGAAGCAAAGATTTTAATTATCCTCCTGCTGTTCAGGGTTAAAGGTTAAGAAGAAAATGGGATTGTTACCTTTACCTGCATCAACCCAAAGAAGAGTTTACCTGCATCAACCCAAAGAAGAGAAGATCGCTGACTTCTGAGCTTACTCTTGTACTCCAAGTCTTCCCTACTTGTAGTTGATTGGCTACCTCCAGATGTCTCCTCATCCACTGGGTCTTGTCAGGTTATGCTTCCTTCCCTAGACATAACCTGGCCCATAATCATGACTGGTGAGGAAATCATGGCACCTGGGACACCACTATATTGCTACTGATGAGTGTTTCTTTTTTTTTTGTTTGTTTATGCACCAGCTATTCTTCCCCTGTGCAAACCCTTTGATGTCCAGGGACAGGCATGCAATAAGGACATATTGGTATTGTCCCACTTCTGCTGTGACTCAGCCAATGTACCCAATCATTTTGCCTTAAGACAACTCTCCCTACTCATCCTTGGCATCCACCAGGGCCAAGGTTTGCCCAAGTACATGTCCTCTCCAGGATGGATATAACAAGTCCTCTGCCAGAGCCTAAGATGCCTGAGCTGTTAATTTATCCAGGTCACCTGGACTGTAGTCAGGGCTTCAATTCTCTGTACCATAGCACTCTGTCTGATCAAGTCTAAGATCTCTACTGAATGTGACATGTTAACATCTTTCTCTGTGATGAGTTATGTTTGTTGTCTTTATAGCATTTGCATGGGCTCTTAGAGCTTATCCTCCTTTTTAGTGCTGACATCTCAGAATTTTGCCGTATGCTTTAAAACAGCTTGAATATTTGGACTCTAATGGAATGTCTGCCATTACTTTTCCAACTGTTTCACTAACCAAACTGAAAATAAGGTAAACATTAAACATATATGGTATCTGTCTTGATAATGTGGACACAAGATAGCAGGAGATGCTGAATATTCTAATGTTATCTAAGCCATAGAGAGAGACATCTTATTGAACATAATTTTTAAAAAAATTTCACTGAGCTCTAGTCACTAAGGCTATTGACTCCTCTTTCTGTGCTTTTTCCCCAGACTGTGTATATTTCACTGTGTTGCTTGCTTGCCAGATTATGGAGGGAGTGGTTGAAGCCACCAGGGAAATTGTTGTTTTTGGTTCAGTAGTTAAAGACTCAGGTTGGTTTAGGTAGATGCCATGCATGGTGGGAAACTGAGAGGTTCTGTAATTAGCAATGATATGGCAATTTGTTTTAGGACTGGCTTGCCTGTTCATTCATTGACTGAGCATTATGATTGGAAAACCCATCACTTCAGTTTTGACCCTGAGTCTATACAAGAAGGTAATACTCATAGTAATTATGCTTCTCTTATGGAACAATTATATTCTTTTGAGAAATTATTAATGGAATATAAAAAATTGCAACTCAAGAATAGTTATCTTGCTAAAAACATTGAGCTCTCCTGGGTCCCTAAAGGGTTGTGGTTTTGGCATTATCCTAATGAGGCTGCCAATAATGAATTTTCAAGAGAGCTGCATGATTTGTTTGATAAAGTGGTCTGTGATTTTAATGAAGTTAATGATTAACTACAATAATATGCATCTTCAGCAGCTCAATTATCAGTTGTAAGAACTTAATTCCATTAGGAGTGATTTAAATTTTGAACATTATTCTACTAATTTTGAAAACATTTTGGCATCTGTTAATATATCTAATAAAATCTTAATGTAAAATAAAAATTAAAATGGACACTGATTATGCTCATGGGAAGGCTTACCCTAAACAACTAGGTTCCCATGGCAATACGGTCATGAGAACCAGTCAGGACTCTGCTTCTGCTCTAAGTGGTCTACACCATCAGCTGAGGTTACAAATGGTACAGCCTCTTTAGAAAAGGTGGACTTGAGGAGATCCAAATGGATTCAAAACAGGAACGAGTGCTTACCATCATGGAAACAATAAACCAACAAGGTTTTATGTCAAACAAGGGGCATGGCCGAAACACAAGAATGGGCACTACAGGAAATTAATAGTTCTTTTTCCTCCCAGGACATTATTCTAACGGTAAAAATTATTCACAACGATGCATCTGATTTTAAAGTTTACAATTTTTTTCAAAGTTTTATCTTTTGCACAATCTAATATTTTATCTAAAGGATTGACTTTTGTGCCAGCTTGCAGTGCGAATGTTGCTAATGGTTTATGTGAATTGAAATGTTTTACTCGAAAATAGAATTTTAGGTTGTTTTCTCAAGATATTAGTACAAACATGTCTTTGCAGAGAGTTAGTTGTTTTAACCCACTCCTAAATGATAACATTCAAGTATTTGAAAGTGTATTTGAGCATGAGATATGAAATGTCCTCAAGCAGAAAAATAATAAATATTATAATTTGTTTAGCGATGAATTTAGATTAATTAAGGAGTTCACAGACTATCTGGACATTAGAGTTTTGAAATTGGACAAAGTGGGTGGGGTGGCTGTTATGAATACAGTTGATTTATCAGCATCAGATGAATACCTTTCTATTTGAGGATGCTTATGAGGAAGTTTCTTGCAATGAAATTAACATTTCTTTTAGGAATATTGACCTTTTACTTGAGGACTTGCTTTTACGAGGACAAATAACTAAAAAAGAGTGATTTTATATTAAATGAAAAACCTGTGTTGTCTAGTATTGTTGGTATTCCAAAGATACACAAGAGTTTTGTTAATCCACCTCTTAAACCCATCATTGATGGAACTAGATCAAAAACTTATTCTATTGCACAATCAATCGATTATAACATAAAAAGAGGTTTGGAAAATATTTTACACATTTGTAAAGATTCTTGGCATTTTCTCAATATGTTTAACAATATTCTTTTTTGTGACCGTGGCATTTTTGTGACTATCGATGTGCATAATTTATTTTCAGCAAAACCACATGTAGAGGGGATAAGTTGGTTTGAACAACAGTTATCCAACACCAAGACTAAGTGCAGATAAGGTTAATGTATGTACAACGTTAATGGATGTATTCTTAAAAAATAATTAGATATGTTGTGAGGAACAGATGTATAGACAAACTACTGGAGTGGCAATGAGGGCAGCATGTGCCCCAGGTTTTGCAAATTAGGTTATGGTCCAGTGGGAGGCTGAATACATTTTTAAGTGTTTATGTTGATTATTGGTTGTTTTATGTTGGGTACCTGGATGATGTATTTATTTTCTGCATGGACACTAGAGATAAGCTAGAGGAATTTCTTATTTATATTAACATTGTTGATTTGTTTTTTAATTTTAATCTCAGTTTAGATGCCAACATTTCTTTTTTTGGATGTGGAAATTGGTAAAGATATGGAAAAGTGTGTTTTTTCCCAATATTTTTAGGAAATCTGCTTTTTCTAATACATATCTATGTTTTTCCAGCTGGCATCCTAGATTTCAAAAGAAGGCAGTTGTTAAAGGTCAGATAGTTTGTTTAGCTAGGATGATCTCTAATTTAGACACCTTTTATTCTGAATGTGACATTGGAGAGGTTTCAGAATAGGGGCTACCCGGAACAACTTTTGGTTGATATTAAAAACAAAGTAATCACTAAAAGAAATAATGGATTTTATTTACCTATTTTATGTTCTTTGGGGAGCATAATGCCATTGATGGTTCGAGAGGATGAGTGGAGCAGAGTTAGTAATCAAGATTTCACTAGATGTTTGAAAAACACTTTTACCTTGTACAGTCCTATCATTAATTATATTAATAAAAATTGGGAGCTATTTTTGAAGGATGTAGATTTGGTTGGAAAACTAGGAGTCAAGCCATTTATATATAAAAAGTATAAATCTTTAAATGTTTACATGGAAAGGAAGTGGAGTGGATTGGGTAAAGAGGAAGTAAACAATCTGGCACCTTTAGATGCTGTGATAGCTCCCAGTGTTATATCAGCACTGCTGATAGATTCATTATTAGAAATAAAGAATATAGAATTGCAGGTTATTTTTCTTGTTATACTTCTAATGTTTATCTTGCTGAATGTAATTGTTGTCCAGCATTCTATATTAGTAAGATGAGCAGACAATTCAAAAAGTGCATTTATGTTGGATATTAAAAATAAGAATTTGACTAGTGCATTGTGTAGACATATTGATGAGTGTAGTATGCATAGTTTCAACTTTCTTACAGAACAAGTTAAAGATATACAAGGATGGATTATAGATTAGCATTTGGACAAACATTAGCTTAAATGGCAGTTAATATTGGATGCCACTAATTATCCTTCTTGTTTAATCACTTCTTAAACTTAAATTTTATGGCGCTAGCTAATCAGTAGATTTTTACAACTGGTTTTAATAAAATAACTTAGTCAATATTTTTCCAATATTGCTTCATCTAATCTGTTTTTATGTTTTATGCATTTGTTGGTTGGTTTGGATCATGTGCCATTAATTGGGGGGGGGGGGGGTTATTCTAGTAATTAAAAGATTAATTTTTTTTCTGATGAAGTTCATAATGCACGAAAGTGCTTAACCCAATAAAGTTTTACTTTGTAAGCTTCATTTTGGTGGTTCACTGGTCCATTGTACTTTGGTTCTTGGTTTGGTTCTGAGTAGTATGGTAATTTGTTTGACATTTAGATATCTAAGAACCCAAGGTCATTATCAGGGTAGATTTACATGAGATAATTGAGTTATGGATGAATCTGGGTATGTCCTTAACATCACTGGAAGATCTGAAAGAAAGATAGGTGCTAAACTTGGGTAAAGCAGGAGTGTTTTCATCATATATTAGAACCAAATTTCAGTAATTACACAAATGTGCATGTGTTTAAGTGTCAAGGCCTCACAGATTGGCATTTTCTTGTTTATATTCCAGGCACTGAGCAGTGCCAGCTTAATACAGGCCTGATTTGAATGTATTAATCTGGATTATCTAGAATAATGTCACTGCATGAAAAAGTGACTATGAAGGCAGAAAGTGTTTAAATGAATAAGCAGAATCCCTGTAGGGAGAGATGATGGCTATCCCTGATGAGTCAGGACTGTCATCCATCTCTTTTCATGGTTTCTCATATTGTTTCTTCCTGGGAAGACATTGGTTAGGAAGCCAATATTTCCCCCTGGGAAGGGGCTGGTTAGACAGCCAAGTTGTTAAAACAATTAACTTTCTCTTTGCATTGTAGCATTATTCATGATGATGGCAATAAGTTGCTTAATATCAGTTCTTTGCAGACCCTGTTACATACAAACAAAGGTCATCTGTATCTTTCTTAACCTTTCCCCAGTGTGGGGTGGCTGAGACCATTCATACCTAAATGAGCAATGATAAAATCATAAGCATACTTGTGTATTAATGATCTAGGGCTTCTAGTGATATCATTAATTCCAGCACCTTTAAGAACTGACCATCCCACTGCCCTTGCTCTTCATAGTGTGTGCAGTGTTTGTCTGTCAGCTACCCTGTTCTCAAAGAGACTTAAATTATTTCTTCATAAAATCTGAATATGTGGGCTTCATCCTAAAGTTGAAATATGGTTGGGTGGATGGATGCTGATCAGTGACGACAGTGACACAGAGGCTAACCACTAGTTTAATAAGAGGTTGCACTTCTTACTAGTGGATTCTGTGTTAGATTGTAGTAAGTGGTTGTCGGTGTGTACATAAGACACACTTCACTGTGTTTGAGGCTACACAGCTTCAAAGTACATATTCCTAGCAAGCTGATAAATGGAGTAACCGAGGACAGAGCATCTTATCAGATTTGTAGTGTGGCTTCAGGAAACCATGCTTGATCAAGAATCAAATGTAATATGACATACAATACTGGACATGTTTGAGAACAATTGACAAAATACAGATCACTGTAGGCAGAAAATATATATTTGGGTGTATTAAGTCAGAGTCTCAACAAGGGACTTAAGAGTGTGGAAATAATTTCTGAATGGAATTAAAAATGGGTACTTGTTTCATCAAAAATGATTGGAACATTTGGACTGACAGGGATGTGAATTGAGGAAAACAGTAAATAAGGACAATAGCAAAACTATGAGTAAATTCCTTGGGGAAGTTAATTTGTATGCAGATATCAACAAATTCCTTGGGGAAGTTAATTTGTATGCAGCTATCAATGTGGAGCTACTATTCTGTACATATCAATAATACAAGCTAGCTTTTTCAAACGTGAACAATCATATCAGTGTGGTGAAGAACATGAAGGCTTCAAACCTGGCCAGCGATAAGCTGGAATGTTAGTCAAAAAGTCAAAGTAAACTTTATTGTTGATCAGACATACACAGCAGTGCAAGCTGAGAGAAATTAATTGGTCAACTTGTCTTCTACCACAAAAGGTGCATGTGAGCCTTCAAGGGAGACATTCAGTGGAGAATGAGATGGAAGAAAGAGGAGAGGAATATTCCCCCATTTTTAGATGATTCCATCACAGTTTATTTAAAAGGGATTTAACTTTTATTCTTTCAAAGAGGATTAATAATGAAAACATTTCAGTAGATTTTAAACTGTATACTAGGAAATGCAATTTACAGACCACAATCCCTTAGCATGGCTACATCAAGCCAGACAACAAAATGCCAAGTTAAGGTGGAGGCTAATGTTGCAGACATATGACATGACAGTGCAAAATCAAAGTGGGGTTAGCAATGAATAGGCAGAAATGTCAAAATACACACCTAGAACTTTGCTAAGGCTTATTACAGCATTTGGAGACTGGAAAACAATTCCAACCCTTTTATCCTTCCTGCAGAGACTAACTAGCCATTCTCTGGCACCCCAGGGTAGAAATTAGTTCACCACTAACTGTCACGTCATATGCCTGCAACCCTAGGCTCCACCTTAATAACTGGGCATTTTGCTGGCTGCCTGGATGTAGCCATGTTAAAGGACTGTGGACTGTAACCACATTGAATTCCCTTCCATACAGATTGGGATGAAGTTTCTGCAGTGCCCATACTATGGCTAGTCATTCTTTTTCTTCTGCTGCATAACATTCCTCCCCTGGGTTGGAATCTATGGCTGAGAGATGCAACAGGATGCTCTTCTTCCTCTGTAGAAACCTGGCTGAGTACAGCCCCCACCCCATGGTTTGAAACATCCCCTTGCACAACAACGTCTTTGCTGTAATCTGGACTGGGTAGCAGAGAGGGTCCCCCCAAAGCCCCATTAAGCTTTTGGAATGCCTGCTCACAGGCTTGGATCCACACTACCGTACCTGGTTTGCTTTTTCTTGTCAGGTCTGTGAGGTGAGCAGCTATTGTACTTTAATTGGGAACAAACTTTCTATAGTACCTTGCTGTCCCCAAAAATGCTATCTGTTTTATTGGTAAGAGAGACAGGCCATGCCTGAATAGCTTTCATTTTGGCAGGTTCTGGCCTGTTGTTACCACTCCCCACTCTGTCCCAGGTAGGACTTCTCTGTCGTACTCACCTGATGCTTAGTGGGCTTAATGGCCAAGCATTCCTTTTACAGCTTGGCCAGAACCTCCCTGACATGCTGAAGGTGCTGTTACCAGCAATAGATGTAGATAGCAATATCATCCAGGTAAGCAAGGGCATAATCTCCTGCACCTGTTAGGATATGATCTACCACCCTCTGGAATGTCGCCGGGGCAGTTTTCATCCCAAAGGCCATCATTGTGAATTTGCATAATCTGAAATGTTGCAAAGGCTGACCTCTCTCTAGCTGTGGGAATTAAGGGCACCTGCCAGTAGCCCATGATCAGATATTTAGCCCCACCAAACTGCTCTAAAGCTTCATCTCTCCTAGGCATTGGGTAACCATCTGACTCTATACGACCGTTTAGTTTTCTGTAGTCCACACAGCACCTGTTGCTGCCATCCTTCTTTTGTACCAGCACCACTAGGGAGGCCCAGGGATTCCTGCATCTCCTCCCTTAGAGTCTGTCAAACTTGCTCAGGTATCCCGTAAGAGGATTGATTGATAGGTCTTAGGGGTCCCATATCCACATGGTGCTGCACCAGGTGGGTGCACCCAAGTTTCCCGGTGAACATGTCCCCAAACTCCTGTAACACTGCTAGGATTTCTCAAATGTGGGTATGGTTCCTGACTACCTTACTAATGTAATGTGAGGTAGTGCCAGCTATGCCAGAGAGTAGGGCAGTGCACATGTAACATATACCAGGATAATTAGCTGGAGTTTTGTAAAGAATTGCCATTTGAATATCAAACTAATTTGTGAAGGTGCTTGTGTTAAACATGTATTTAAAGTTGCTTGTGCTAATGTATCAACCGTGGGTCCTGCTGGACAGAAAAGAAATCTACATGTATGTCAGACTGTATTGTTAACTGCTGAGATGTATACATTTAACATAAGATACTGGAAGGGGTTAAGCTCAGTCCAGCTAACCTTAAGAAAAATGGCTTGAAATTAAAATCATTATGGCCTAAACCAAGTCATTTATCTCACATGGCTGAATGCAGCCAGAGAAGCAATGTGTGGGCTGGGTTCCTGCTCTTATTGTCCTTAGTGGTGAACTAACTGCTGTCCTGGGGTGCCAGAGAATGGCTTGTTAGTCTTTGCAGGAAGGGTGGAAGTACTGGAATAAGATTTAGCAAAACTCTGTGTGTGAATTGTGATGCATCTATTCCAGATCCTGGCTCAAGATTCTAGTGAGGGAGGTAGTGTGGAAACTGAGTCAGGTGAGCAGATGTGATGTTATTTTTTAGGCAACATTGAAATTGTATTCAGATACTAGTGAGAGATGACAGATAACACTCAGCATTCTGTTTTGGAACTGACAAGAGCACTCACCCACTTCATCTTGCCTTGCTTTAGTAAATTCACTAGGGAAGAGTAGTTTTTCAGTCAGTTAGGAAAATATAGTGTGATTAGCAAACCATCTGTCCAAGTCTTTTCAGCTGTTTTTTATATTTCCTGTGAATGAAAACTCTGATGTTTATTGTAAATATTCAGAATTTTCATGTTTTCTATTTTATTATTTATTATACAATATATTTGTATGTTTCATCGTGGCTGGTATTTTAGAAAATACTTTAACTTTTGAGAGTAATTGCATTTGTCTGGTGGCATTGCAGCATCATGCTCCTGAAAGTCTTGCCAATTGGTTAACACTACAATTTGTATAAGTTTTAGTTTTACCAACAGTAATTGGGTACCCTGATAAGAGCCTTAAAGTAGCTGGCTGGCTGGTGGCAGTGAATCTACTTTATAGTCTAGGTGGAGGTGGCATAGCAAGTAAATCTGTGCCAGCCTTTCCCTGGTATGTGTGTGTATGTAAAAATCAAATCTTAATGTGTCAACTAATTGGAACAAGGAGCCAGAGCACTGATTTTTCCATGGTCAGTGTGCTGTCTTATTTGGGGTCTTGAGATTATGTCCAGCCGTAGGACTGGAGTGTGGTGCCTTTGTGCTCTTAAGGGAAATTTATGCTTGGTGCATTGAGCTGCATCTGAAAATACTGTCTGTTTTTGTTCTAAGTGACCACTCCCCATTGGTGTCAGTGGTGAGGATTGAGGCTTTTTGATTACTGGCCCTGAGTAGGACGTCACATATTGGGGGGTGGTGGTGTTGATATTAATTGAAGGTCTGTAGCCTGCAAGCAGTTGTCACTAAAGGTATGTGTACTCTCAGCAGCCACAAGGCAAACATTGTTTAATTTTCCCAACAGTTTTATTTATTTTTGTTTAGTCAGTGAAAGGAGGCAAAGATGTCAGACCATTATGGCAAGCTGACAGTGAACCAGTTGGCTAAGGTGTACAAATCCAAAGGACTGGTGCATGACAACCTGACTAAAATGGAATGATTTCAGCCTTAGTCACAGCTGCAGCATAGACCATCAACCAGTAAGAGAATCAGTCTGGCAATGGAGTATGTGCAGCCCTCAGAAGCAGGGCAGTCCACCTTTTCCTCAGTGGATTTAAAAACCCATCTGGAGTCAGAGACTTGAACTTGAAGCAAAACACATGGAATTAGAATCTGCAGAGGCTGCAGAATCTGGAGGTCAAAGAAAATGAGAGACTGCAGCGTTTGGATGCCAAAGAAAATGAAAAGCAGTGTGAACATCAGAGAGACATGCTGACTGCTCAACAGGAATATGAAGGTAATGGGAGGGGAATAACCAAATCCCAGAAGCAACAAATGTCAGTAAATTTCTTCCACAGTATGAAAAAGGTGATATATTTAAAAGAATATCAAAATTATGAATAAAACTATGTAAAACTTGTAATGTTGACCAAGGGCTCTGGGTATGATTCCTGACCCCCTTACTCCATGGTAATATGTAATCACTGTTTCTAAATTGTCTGATACTGATTGTTTAAATTATAACAAGGCTAAACAATGTTTGTTTATTGGAATGTTTTAATACCTGAAGCTACAGAAAGTTTCTTGAGAATAGACATAACGCAGATGAAAATGCATGTGATTATATTGCTGAACTAAGCACGTATTCTCATAAGTGGGTGAGTGGGTGTCAGGTCACCACTTTTGAAAGGCTGGCAGACCTTTTGGTGAGGGAACGAGCCCTTAGCACTTTGCCTGAGGACACAAGAATCAGGTTGGCAGACTGGGAGTATAACTCTGCAAATGAGCTGGGGAGAAAAGAGGATCTATACTTAGCAAGCAGGGCATCACTGCACAAAAAGGGCATACCCAGTGCTGCACGTGGATGTAAGGGCACCCATGGTAGACAGCGTGAGTCACACCAACAGAGTCCACCAGTAACAGGAGAAGCCACTAATTTAGGTACCTGGCCAGGATCAAGGTTTAGATGTTTTAAATGTAACCCAAGGGGCCATGTAGCATACAAATGTCCACTGAGGCAAGATGGGGACAAAAGGTGATGAGCCAGAAAGTGGGAATACCAATATGCCAGTGGTAAGTTGTCTGGAGACAACAGGGGCACCAAACTATCACTAGAGCTTGTATCCTATCTAGGTGGATGGAGAACAGGCCACTGCCAAGAGAGAGCCACTGAAATAGCCATTGAGAAGGCTGCAGTGGTTAAAAAGAAGTACTTGACTGAGCAGTCCACTCCAGTCAGAGCTTTAGGACGGACCCCATTCCAAATACCTTTGTCCAGGGTTCAATTTGATTGGGAGGGTTGGAAAGGAAGCAAGCAAGTAGGTGTGTTTGAAGATATTCCTGCAGATGTCTTGATAGGGAATGATTTTGATAATGCAATATCTTGTGTACATGCAGTTGAATGCTGTCAGGCTTGGAACAGACATTTGGCTCTGGTAGCCTGAGAATATCCAGAACCTCCTACCTGAAGCCAGGGCAGGTGATGTGGTTCTCTCAGGGAGGGAGATACCCTGTAGCATTGAGCCTGAAGGTGCCCATGGCTGCTGATAGGTATTGATGTTCCCTTGGGCAGGTTGACTGCAAGGTCAGAGGTGAGTGGTAGTACCCAGGCTGACAGTGAGGCACTACTGTCAGACGATACCAGACTTCTTGTGGAAGGGGAGCTGGGAAAGGTCACAAAGGTAGCTGAGGCAGGCTCAGCTCTCAGACCCTACATTATGAGGCTTGAGGGACATAGCTAAGGAGGCACCTGATTGTCAAGGAAAAGGGGGGGTCTGTATACTGGAAAAAAAGGGTCACTGTATAGAGACTGGACCACTGAGGGAAGGCTAAAGAGTGAGGTAATACAGCAGTTGGTAGTGCCCAGAGCCTAGTGTCTGGCACTTCTAGCCATATCTCATGACATTCCTTTTACAGGTCATATGGGCATAAAGCATACCCAGAGACACATTATGCAGATTTTTTTATTGGCCTAAATTTCAAGGGATGTAACAGGGTACTGCAGGACCAGTGAGCAATGCCAAAAAGTAGGCAATGCAGGAGACAAGGTCAAAGCTCTTTTGATGCTTTTGTCTGTGATTGAGAAGACATTTCAGAGGGTAGCTATGGATATTGTGGGGCTTCTGAATGCCTCAAGTTCCACAAGAAATGTATATATCCTAGTATTTATAGATTATACTACTTGATAGCCAGAGGCAGTTGCTTTGTCCTCCATTGAGGTAGAGAAGGTGGCAAATGCTTTGTTAGAGATTTTAAGCAGGGTAGATTCCCCAAAAGAAAATGCTGATTGGCAGAGGTGCTTATTTCATGTCAGACGTGCTGGCTTGTCTGTGGGAGCGCTGTGAGGTGAAGGACTTAAAGACTGTCAAAGGAAAAAACTTCAAAGACCAATTCACATAAGGTTCAAGCAAGACACCCTTTATTAACTTGCAGCAAGGAGACAAAGCATGCTGGCAGAATGGTTTGTTTGAACATTAATGATTATTATGGTATTTTTATACAATTCTTTCCATGCCACACAGAAATGTTACTTCTATTGCTGATGTAATTATTCACAGCTTTCTGTATTGTTCTACAGAAAATGTTACTAGACTAATTGCTGACTAGTTGAGAATAACTGCTGATTTACAAAACATTTGAGAAAAACAACCTGGCCTTGGGGCTTATTTTAGCCCACCACAAACTTTCAATTCTTCACTTGTGCAGTTCTAATATATGTGTTACAGTTTGCCTAGATTCAAGGTACATTTCTAGCTTAGGTACAAGTAATGCTGACTACGGTTTATACTTTCAAGCATCCATTGTGTTCTTTATCAAAGCTTCTAGCAGCTGTGTACTTTCTCATGGCATAAGCAGAAAATCAGTAACTCTTAAGTATCATGACACTAGTAGAAATGAAACACTTATTATTTTCATGACCTTAGCAGAAATCAAATGCTTCTTGTTAAGTTTCTAATAGCTGTGCAGATTCATGCAGTGTGAACAGAATAAATGTATTAACCCTTTTAAACCTCGAATGCACTAAGCATGCATATTACTAATACATATTTTTCTAACAAAGACTACCCCCTACTACCCCCAGACTAATGGTCTCGTGGAGAGGTTTAACTCTACACTAAAGACTATGTTAAGGGCATTTGCAGATCATTTTGAGAGAACAAATATTTGCTCCATCTGCTGTCTGCATACAAAGAAGTACCCAGGAATCCACAGGTTTTCACCCTTTGAGTTACTGTACGGACATAGGGTGAGGGCCCCTTGGATTTGATTCATGATGAGTGGAAGGGTGTGTGTGAATTCTATAAGGAGTCTGTTGTGGCATATGTCCTAAACCTCAGGACAAGGCCTAGGGAGCTCATGGGATTGGCCCAGGAGAACCTCTCAGAATCTCAACAGCAGAAAAAGGTCTGGTATGACCAGAATGCTTGAGCCTGAGAGTATGCTGTGATACAGCAGACTATGGTGCTCATTCCTGTCAGACACAGTAAGCTACAGGTAGTTTGGGAAGGACCTTTCAAAGTGTTAAGATCAGTAGTGATAAGTACATAGAAGAACTACTGGGCAAGAGGCAGGGGCACAAATTGTGCCATGTTAACATGATGAAGCCTTGCCAGAATAGGGACACCCTTGTACTAAGTATTTGCAGTGTGTGGCAGGAGGAGTCTGAGGGGGATCTGGTGACTGATCTCAGTGAGGCTCGGACTGACACCTCAGTGGAAGGCATCAGCAATGCCAGTGCAGATGGGCTGTCAAGACAGTGTATGGGTTAATGTGTTCCCAGTTGCTCATTTCTCTCAAGCAGCGTTTCTCCAGGGTCACTTGAAAAACTAGCTTGAGTCTTCTAGTCTTCTAGGTGGGAGAGATGTGATGACATGAGGTAGTGCCCACTATGCCAGAGAGAGTAGGGCAGTGCATGTAGAACATATTTCAGCATAGCTAGCTGGAGTTAGTAAAGAATTGTCATTTGAATATCAAACTAATTTGTAAAGATGCTTGTGTTAAAAATGTATCAACAGTGGGTTCTGCTGGACAGAAAATAAATATACATGTATGTCAGACTGTATTGTTAGCTGTTTAAGTGTATATATTTTAACAGAAGATACTGGAAGGGGTTGGGGTTAAGTTCATCCTAGTTAACCTTAAGAAAAATAGCTTGAAATTAAGTGACTTGGTGTAGGCCATAAAGATTTTCTCACAAGTCTAAATTGCAGCCAGTGAAACAATCTCTGGAGTGGGACCCCACTCTTACTGCCCTTAGTGGTGAACCTGCTGCTACCCTGAGGTACCAGTGAATGGCTTGTTAGTCTCCGCTAGAAGCGTAGAAGTATTGAAATTGTTTTACACTCTCCAGATTCTGGAATAAACCTTAGCAAAGCTCTGTGTGAATTGTGACATATCTGTAACAGATTATGGCTCAAGTTTCTATTGAGGGGGTTGTGTGAGAACCACAGAGTCAGTAGGCCAGATGTGATGTCATTTTGTAGCCAGCACTGAAATTGTATTTAGATACTAGTGAGATATGTGACAGAGCACTCAGCACTCTGTTTTGGAACTGACAAGACCACTGGCCCACTTCATCTTGCCTTGCTTTAGTAAGTAACTTAACTAGAGAACAGTAATTTTTCAGTTGGATAGGAAAATATTCTGTAGCTGTCTGAGTCAATTTGTTATTTTTATATCTCCTGTGAATTGAAACTCAGGTATTTGTTGTAAATAGATGTTCCATATCTCAAATTTATTTCATTATTAAATATATATATATATATATATATATATATATATATATATATATATATATATACACCTTTCATTATAGCTGGTCTTTTAGAAAATACACGGACACAAACCACTGATTTCTCCAGGGTCAGTGTGGAGTCTTATTTGGGGCCTGAAGAGGAAGTCCACCCCCAGAATTGGAGTGCGCTCCCTCTGTATTCTTAAAGGAAATTGTGCTTGGTGCAGAGAGCTGCAGCTGGAAATCCTGTGTATATTTTTTTGTTGTAAGTGAACGCTCCCCAGCAGTGTCAGTGGTAAGGACTGAGGCTCCTTGATTACTGGCCCAGAGAAAGGATGTCACATGGTGTACTGCTAATTATAATGATGTCTGAGTTGTCTGTGTGTGTGCCATTTATATATGTACATTTTTTTTTTATTTTATTTATTTATTTAACATTTGTTAACCAGGAAAGTCCGACTAGGTTCCACAGATCCTGTTTTCAGCTGAGGCCTGGGGAGAAATGCTCCAGAAGCATGTCTTTAGAATGTGGGAGGAAACCGGAGTACCCAGAGGAAACCCACGTGAACGCAGGTAGAACATGCAAACTCCACACAGAAGGCACCCCAGCCGAGAATCGAACCAGAGAACCTGTTGCTGTGAGGTGACAGCATTAACCGCTGCACCACTGTGCTGCCTGCCTCCCACACACTGTTATGCTGTTTGAGCAAAGGGTCATACCTCTCAACTGTACAGATTTTCGCAGAATGTCCGGATTTTTTCTTCATAGTTTTGGTCTGTTCTTCATAAAAATTGTGTTTATAAATCAGGTTCAGGCACCTAGGCAGTGTGATATTTCCCTGTAGTACATTTGGTTGTGGACACATGGCTGAAGTGACATTCAGTTGCATAGGAATATGTTGTAAATTGTATGTGGGCAAAGAGCACACGAAGGTCATGCCACAGTTTTAATAGTCAAATGCATTGGAGCAGAAGTAACGAGTGCTGTGATCATTGTACAGTACATGCTTATGTAACTACAACATGTAGAAGTATGTTACAGCATGGAGGAAATCCTGCATGCTACTGTAGTCACATTTATGTTCCAGTATGCATTTTAGGTAATGTTCTCTAGATGCTGTGAAGGGGATAGTGGTGCACACACACCAATTATAAAGGCACTACCTATTTTGCACTGTATTTTTGCTATCATCGACATGCCCACTGGCCAGGCTGCTGCTAATGCCTGCCATACTGCTTGCTGTCTCACGTTGCCTTTGGGATCACAGACATTATTTTCCGCTTGTGCATTTGGTTATTGAAGCTGTGGGCATGGCACAATATTTTTCTTTACCCACAAGGAATTTGCAGAAGCCATATTTCTCTATAGCTAAATGTCACTTCAGTCACGTGGCCCCATCCAAATGTACCACAGGGAGATGTCTCGCTGTCTAGATGTCTGAATCCATTAGGATAACTAACTAATTCTACTGATGTGCCTATTAAAAACCCCATGACTTGTGAATTGTTACTTTTCTTAAAAGCCTGTTTTCCTGCACAACACCAGCATACCTGTGTTGTTTAAACAATATGTAATATTTCTGCTGCACTACCTGGTATAAACACAATGCTCATAGTGTATTTGCTTATTTGAATCTAACATTCTTATGTGGCTTGGTCAACTGTTTATTTAGATAGATGCATTGTAAGTTTGTTCTCATTTTCATGAGAAATACATATGTAAGTTTTTCTCCACTTACAGGAAATGTATAAAGCTTCTCAAAACATTACTGTTTTTTCTAATGCTTTTCCCTTACACCTGCCATCCTTCAAGCCTCCCTCAACTGGACCTGAACCCATTCATTCTGTAATGATGGAATCATTCTCAGATCCTCTGAAGCAAGATCTATATGGGAAGCCAAGAGGGTTGCTTGTTTCATTGCTGGCATCTCAGCCATGAGGACCTTTTTGCTTACTGTGTCTAACACTTCCCCTGAATAGAGGAATATATGACCTGCATCATCAAGGGAGTCCATAATACATTCTACTATGCTGATGCATGCTTCTGTCCAATGAAGACTACCACCCAGTGGTGGCTTGGTGGACCACATGCACATCCCCATATCACAGGGTCACCTCTTCCTCCAAATGGAAACTGTAGTCTGGATCACCCTTTCCTCTAAATGGAAACTATAGCCATTGATGATCTCCAGCCTCCAGGATGAGAATGCCAGCTTCATCATGCTACTGAGCCACTAATCAAACTGTGGTCATCTGGTCTGTAGGCATTCCTTTATCCCCTTATACTCCTGGTATGTCTAAAGCATCCTTAATTTGACAGTTGCTTTTTGAACCGTATTGCTCTCTGTTGTCCAAATAATACCATTGTAGTTCATGCTTTGTTATATTACTATTATTGCACTGCATTGTATAATTGTATTTATTCCTTTTACTTTCTTTGTTTAATTTTTTCCATGTTCCTTCTTTAAAAGTGCTTAGCCCAGCAGAGCTAACCCTTTTAACAAAATGTAAAAAAAAAAAAATACAAATAGTGTTGTATATAGCTTGTTATTATTAATCAGTTGTTTTGCATTGAAGTACAAACTGCCTTTGATCATCATTTTCATTATATAGAAAGAGTAGGTCCACCAGTATTGTACAGCTGCTCTGCATATTGGCACTTTTACACTATTTTTATATCCCTACTCTTGTATTATGTATGTTCTGGTCCGAGTCTGAAAATGGTCATTTAGCACCAGTGCTATACCCTGGTTAAAAACAGTAAATAAAAATAAAATGTGAGTTGCTGTTTAGAAATAGAACAAAAAAGTCTAAGTATTGAGCTTTGTGGGTATTTATATTTTTTGGCACCATTCCACCACACTGTATGGAGTGTATGGATAACACATATAAAACTACAATCCACTCTGCTACAGGCCCCATGAGGAGCTCGGTGTCTCTCCAACCTAACACCACTCTTAAGTATTCAACTGCGGTACGACCTTTATCATTCTTATAAGAAAAGCGCAGTCCGGGTCTGAACTATCTGCAAACAGCTAAAGTTAACTGTGAGTATGTGTTTACCTGTTTGAGCCAATATTCATTTTCCCCTGGAGAACACTGTGCTTTGGCTTGTAAGCAGCCCCCCCCCCCCACCACCACACACATTCATCTTCCACTTTCTCTCTTATTCTCTTCTGTTAGCAAATAGTATCCATAACTGATCAATACTGTGTGTTTGTTAATTTAAACTGAGACCACAGTACCCTACTGATATAAGGTTATCCTGTTTTTCCACCTGAGAAATGGTTAAGAAATGACTTACAGTTTCAGAGCAGTCCTTGGTCATTTCTAATTGTTTCTTAAACACAAACTTGTCTTTGCTTTGGCTCATTAACAGCAGTACAAAAGAACTGCCTGCTCTCACCCTTGTTCTCCCTCTTCCCTATTTATTACCTTAAGCCAATCCCAAAGTTAATAAATATTACCTGTGGCAGGCACCATTTTTAAAACTACAACCACCCTTTGTCACTATCATATGTTCATTTATCAGTTTACTCCTATTACCTGATTGTTTCCAGCCCCCTCATAAGAGCAACTAACAGGTTCTCTACCCACTTTGCTCCCTATCCTGCCCCCTATTCCCTCCCACCCCCAGTGGTCCTACCTTTATTACACAAACCCCTCCCATCATTCCCATAGCCAACCACAGTGCTAACCCAACACTACCTCCTCCATTTTCCCACTACCATCACGCCTCCTGAACTAACATGTACAAGCATACCTTACCTATGCTCACTGCATGCACTGTCCTTGCATATCTTACATCCTACCAAAGTTCCATCATTCCCCCACTCAACCACTACCACTGTACTACTACTCACACCACCACTCATGTCTCACCCTCACTCAGCTCCCCTCCCACCAACTCAAGAACCATCCCAATGCACCTCCCAGCATATTCTACCAACTATATTACTCAAACATAAAGCTTCCCTACAAATTAACATAGTAACACCCCCACCTTACCTATTACCCACAGAGCACAATCATAAAGTTTCCCTAATAAACAAACACATTCAAAAACTGAGAAAACTAATAACATCATGCATATCAAAACTAGCCCTAAGTGGAGACATCCACCCCAACCCTGGCCCTACCATCTCCAACCCCAATCCTCATAATCAGACTAGAAACCACAACTTCTCCTATATCACAGCCAATAGAAAGCCAAGTGATTTCCTTCTACTAAGCCTAAATATTAGAAGTATATCCAACAAAGTCCATGAACTCCATGCCACCATAGACTTGTACTCCCCAGATGTAGTCATCCTGACAGAAACCTGGCTAAAACATCACATTACCAGTGAGCAAATCCTCCCTACCGGTTACGGCATACTAAGAGCAGACCGGCTAAACAAGAAAGGAGGCGGTGTAGCTATAATATTTAAACAGCATCTAAACATCTAGATCTTAAAATCATCAGTTCCACAAATAGGCAATGAAGAAATAATATATACCAACCTCAAAATAAACCAAAACAAAACCATCAACATAATTGGATGCTACTTCCCACCTGGCCAAAACATCCCTCCACTAGAAAACCTCCTCAGTTGGTCTACCCACCATCGCCCCCAAGAAACTATCATTTTAGGTGATTTCAGTATTGACTGGCAATCCTGTTCTGGCAACAATCCAACCCATCATATAAACCTTCATGGCTTCACCCAACTAGTCCAGTCACCAACCAGGATAAATAAAAACTCCAGCAAGCCCACTACCCTGGATTGGATCTAGTCAGTAAGAGCCCCCAGTGATATATAACACACTGCTTATCAGGTAGCCTCAGTGATCACTCCCCAACATTCCTACTCAAAAAAATACCTATACCAAGCTAAACCTGTCATCTACCGTCAAATACGTAAAAAACTAAACTTTAACCCACTCACATTCATCTTATCCCTCAAAAAATTTAACTGGCATCCCCTAAAATACCTCAGTCTTGATGACGCAGTTGAATTTTTTTAATACTACTTCCTGAACATCCTTAATTACGATGCCCCCATAAGACTTTCCAGAACGAAAGCACAAACCTCGCCATGGCTATAGAAAACCACTAAGTCAGAAATGAAAAACAGGGATAAAGCCTGGGAGCAATGGCGCGAAACCAAAACCCCCTCAACTAGAACTACGCAATAGAGTTAAAAAGCTAATAAAACAGGACAAATTACAATACTACCAGTCTGCCCTAGACTCCTCCCAACACAGCCCCAAACAATTCTGGTCCTCCATAAACTCCATCCTCCACCCAGGTAAAGTCAGTACCCCTCCTCCTACCATCCCTCACTCCTCCAAAAATATTGCTACCTCATTCAACACACACTTCACACAAACCATACTATCACTAGCTAAACAACACAACCCCCCCCTCCTCCAACCCACACCTTCAACTAGTAATCTCCCCACTGCCTTCTCTTTTTCTCCTGTACCTACCTCCAACATAAAAAAAAGCTCTTAACTAAACTTAAGCCCACTAAATTAGCAGCAGACAACCTCCCAAGTGAATACATACAAATCGCAGCTGATGCTCTGGCCTACCCAGTATCCATCTTGATTAACCGATATCTGTCAGAAAGTTACATTCACACACTGTGGAAATTATCACATCATTTCCCTCCACAAAGGCGGCCCCTCCACAGAACTAACCAGTTACCGCCACATAGCTATTCTCTCTCCACTCTCCAAAATACTAGAGAGATGCATACATTCTCAGGTCTCAGACAACCTCCTTACTAACAACCTCCTTTCCAATACTCAGCATTGTTTCCAGCCAAAGCATAGCACCACCACTCGCTTACTCTTCTTTACTAACACTATCCTTTAGCATAAAAACAATGGCTATCTCTCCTACTTTCCTAGACCTATCTAAAGCATTTGACATGGTCCCACACAAACAACTCATCTCTGTCCTCAATGACCTATCCTTCTCTCAATCAGTCACCAACTGGTTTCAGAGTTACCTGTCTGACCGCCAACAATCCGTTGTATGGCAGAATGACATATCTCCCCTACTACCTGTCTCCGTAGGGGTTCTCCAAGGATCCATCCTTGGACCCCTACTCTTCTCTGTTTTCACCAATAATCTAGCCTCTGCCACCAAACATGGCACACTCATACAATACACAGATGACTCAGCCATCATCTGTTCAGCCCAGTCCCTACCCAAACTGCAAAAAGTCACACAGGAAGCCCTTTCCTTTGTTGAAACTTGGTTATCTGATGCCCAATTAATACTCAACCCAAACAAAACTAAACTACTCATCTTCCAACCCACCAAGCATACTCAAAACAACTCTCACTTTAACATCACAGCAAACGACAACACCACTATATACCCAAGTGAACACACCAAATTGCTAGGAGTGGAAATAGACAATAAACTAAAATTTGACATTCACATATCCATGACCATAAAAAAAGTCCACAAAAAACTAGGAGCGTTATACAGAAATAAGAAATTTCTCACCAAAGCAGCAAAGATTTCAATTGCAAATTCCCACCTTATCTCCACCCTACTTTATGCCTCTCCATTATATACCAACCTAAGGCAATGCGATCTAAACAAGCTAGAAACCTGCTACAACAAAATTGCCAAATTCACCACAGGGGCATCCTACCATAGTCACCACTGTCTCTCACTTGCTGAACTGGGTTGGCTTGAACTCCCTCACCTCCTTCAATGGTATCAACTATCACTCACCCACAAACTAGTAAACAGTCCACTAAATGTCCCATCCCTCCAGAATCTACTCCAACCCTATCGCACCACCAGACCACTAAGATTCAGCAACAAAAATGACTTGCAAATCACTAAAGCCAATAACTCTGCTGGTGAAGCACTATTCTCTTGCGCCATAGCCAAATTATGGAACTCCCTCCCACCCACAATTACCTCCATACCATCATGCACCCACTTCAAACCTTTACTAAAAGCGCACCTAAAAACATGCTGGCTATGCCCTTGCAACTCCCACTCTAATATCACCCACCCCATCCAACCACTACCTTTCCTTCCACCCCACTAACTACCTTGATTATAGCAAGCTCAGATGATCATAAGCCTAGTACTTATTATACAGCAGCAACTCCTTATTGTAACATTTGTTAATGTCTGTTATCTACTTTGCAGATAAAGATTCTAGTTGTCTACTGATGTACTATGTTCTTCATCTGTAAATATGTTTGTAATTAGTTACTATGTTAAATTGTTAATCGCTATGTAATCCAATGTAACTACTGTCTATTTTAACTGTGGAGCTTTTCTCCACGGGCCTCCGCTGAAAATGGACCTACGTCCATTCGGACGGACTCCTGGTCAACTAATGTAAATAAATAAACACATAGTGCTCTAAATAATACAGCTCCACTGTGGTTAACAGTGCAGAAAGTTTTTTTTATTTTACATTTGTTAACCGGGTAGTGTCTTGCTGGGCAACTAGCTTGTTTTTGAGACCAGGGAAGATGAGCTCCATAACAATAGTACAAAAAGATGACAAAAATTTGTAAAAGATTTACAAACGTTATACAAAAAGTTTGACAGTTACCAACAATCACAATTTACAAAAAGGAATGTAAAACAGAAAACATATTTCCTAAGCCTTACTGTAGACAGTAATTACGAAACTCAGATGTTGTTCTTCTTTCGGCTTATCCTGGTTAGGGGTTGCCACAGCGGAACTCCGGTCTGCTAATGATTGCCAGTAGAATTTTAAGGTGCCAGCCTGATGCCCAACCTTCAACAAAGGCATGCCCATTCATGCATGTCTTTTGAATGCCACTCGACCGCAGGGAGGACATGCAGACTCCACACAGAAGGCGCACCGGCAGAGAATCGAACGGGAGAACCTCTTGCTGTGAGGTGACAACTCTACCGCTGCACCACTGCGGCTTACACAAAACTCATTAGATATATAACTAAAAATCATTGTGGTATTTTTATTTGGTAAAGTAAGACAACAAGATAGAATAGAAAGCATTTGATTGAAGGCATGAGAAACTAGCCAGGAGTATTACAGGAGCGTAGCCATTGTCGAGTAAGGTATTCCTTTAGGAGTTTTTTGAAGCTAGTTTGTCAGATCTTAGATGAAGCTTACCATTTCTTCTGAACTGAGTTTTTCAGTTTGTATTTGTAAATGTTGTAAGAGATGTTGCCCTACCATATCACTGTTGCAGTATTCATCACCTCTAGAGGATCTTCTGCTAAGAGTATCCCAATGTCCAGTTAGTATACCAAAGCATGAATTATGTAGGAGTGTCCTACGTCAGATGTATGCCTTCCGAGCAAGTGTAGGGATAAAGGTGACATACACACACTCCCAACACAGAAGTTCATCGCCACCACTCTGTACACGATTATTGTACATCAGTCTAAATGTCCTTTTCTTTGCTGGTTATACTGAGCTGCCTGCTTCAAGGTAAGTACCCCAATGGGGTTCAAACTTTTCTTATATTTTTTAGTGGGTTATATTTATTTATTTTATTTATTCACAGTTGTTAACTGGGTAGTGTCCGACTGGGCCAGGAGCTCATTTTCAGTGGAGACTCGGGGAGAAAAGCTCCACAAACTAATGACCAATAGTCAATTATTCAAAAACTACAGTAAGCTGTATAAGTAATACAGTACAAACAGTAGATTTAAAAGCATTTGTAACAATTTTGGGATGATGCTAACAATGGCAGACAGAGAAAAGGTTGAAAGGTCATGACATGAAAAAACAAATTTAAAGACATACACATTGCTGAATACAGAGATAATTGACCTGTGCTTGTGCCCAAAGTTCAAAGAAAAAGAGAAAAGAAGAACTCTGTTAAGGAGTCAAAATGAAAAGAGCTGGGTGGTGGGATGAAGAGCTGGGGAGTTAGTGAGAGGGATGGAGATTAACTAGGAGTAGTACAGGGGCAGATACAGGTGGTTTTGAGATATTCTTTGTGTTTTAAAGGTAGAATAGTTGGGGCATACTTGTATGAGATTCTGGAGGGCATTCTAGGCCTTGGCAATTTTGTTTGAAAAGAGGGTGTCACCATGGTAGTTATTTGACAGGGTTATTTTTTGCTGTAGTCTGTTTGAAGACCTAAGAGACCTGGTCTTGACATGAGTTTGGACTAGGAAGGAAAGGGCAGGGCAGTGACTGGGGTTGTGAATGATTTTGTGGGTGAAAGTAAGTTGGTTTAGTGTAATCTAGTTGGGGAGTTCTAGCTAGTTTAGTTGTTGAACAGTACAATGAGTTTTATGGGTTGGTTGCAGGCAAATATATTATAGCAGGAATCTTGGTTGTTTAGGTATGCCTTGCGCAAGTTTGTAAAAATGCGAGAGCAGTACAGAAGTGTAGTTAGAAGTTGAGATCTAGCTGTGGCTAGTCTAGCTTGGTATGTTAGCAAGGGTCTAGCCCTGTAAAGAGAGACAAGTTTGGCAAGGACTTTTTTGATTGTTTGGGAAATATGAAAATCAAATTTCAGCCTGTCATTTATTGTTACACCAAAGAGTTTGGTGTAATTTGCAGGCTCAATATTGGTACCATTTGTGAATTGAATATAGAGTGAAGGAGAGTGGGTAAGTCTGCTTGAGAAGTACTTTAGCTTAGTCTCATCTGGGTTTAGGATGAGTTAATGGTTAGATAAGACTGTTTCCTGGAATGCTTTTTGAGTCCTATGTTGAAGTTCAAGGTGGGTGGGGCAGAGCAGATAAGAGTTGTATCGTCTGCATATTGTATAGTTGCTGACAGTTGGGTAGCAATATTTAGATTATTGGTAAATATGATAAAAAGGAGGTGCCTAAGTATGGACCCTTGGGGTATACTAGTGGAGACTGGCAACAGAGGAGAGAGAGTGTTCTCCCATTTGGTGGCCTGTTTGCAGTTAGATAGGTAGCTGAGAAGCCATGTAAGTGCTGATGAGCTGAGATTGTGAGTGACAAATTTAAGTTGGAGTTGATGGGAGAAAGTGTCAAATGTTTTTGACGTGTCAGGGAAAATAGCGGAGACTAATAGACCACTGTTCTTAAGGTGATGAATGGTGTTGGTAAAGGATATTAAAGCTGTAGTGGTACTATGTTTAGGTCTAAAACCGTGATGGGTGTGGGACTGTAGGTTGTTGGAGGAAAGGTGAGTTAGGAGTTGGAGAATACATTTTTCAAGTATTTTGGCTATGGGAGGGAGGGTGGCAATGGGTCGGTAGTTGGAAATATCAGTAGAGGGTCCACCTTGTGGAGGGGAATGATGTGACAGCTTCCAGAGGGTGAGGTACATATTGCTGAGAGAGAGAGAGTGATTTATTAAGACAGAGATGGGATAAGTGATGGATGTAGCTGCTATTTTTAAGAATTAATTTGGTAGTTGGTCTGCAGCTAAGCAGCAGGGTTTCAGTTTGGTGAGCAGGTTTTTCATGTATGCAGTTTGGACTGGTTTGAAGAAGAGTCAGCAGTTGAAGAGGAGGGAATGGGACAGTGAATGGTAGATTTTGATGGTTGACTAGGAGGGAGGTGATAGAGTTAATAAAATGTGTATTGAATTGAGATGCTAAAGATTCAGATGAGTTGGATGTGGAGGTGGTGGGGATAAAGGTTGTGCCAGAGTTTAGGTGGTAGTTAACAGATTGTCAAAACTTTTGTGGGTTGTGCAGATATTTTTGCTGGGAGGTTTAGAAGTAGACATTTTTGTCAGTATGTATTCTTTTTTTTCGTTGGTTTCTTAGTTGCTGATAGGGAAGGTCATTTTTGTGTTTGGTGGCTTGGTATATGGCTCTGGCTCTCTCTGTTTAATAAGGAACTTAGTATCATTAGACAGCAATGGCAACTTTTTGGTTTTGGTGCCAAGAAAGGGAAATGTCAGTGTGGGGATGCAGATTCCCCATAAGGACCATCAGGATAGGTGACTGTTTTGCTTAGGTGCATTCCACGATGACAGTCAGTGTTCCATCCATTAGGCTTTTGTACCCATGCTGTTAGCCCAAGGTACCATGGTGGAATCCACTCATCCCAAGATACAGCCACCACTCAAGAAGACAACCAAGGAATCTCTGCCCGAGTCTGCTGCTGTCCAGCCTCCACCAGACATCTCTTTTGCAGTAGAAGAGAACCTGAAGGACAGTCTGGTATTGCTGTGAGTTTCTTCTGCTACAACCTTCTCAGAGGCCTGCACTGAAACTGCTTTGCACATCCTCGGAGGCTTTTCAAACATCCACCATGAATGTTGAGGGGAAACCGATAGCTGATTATCTCTAGCGGGGCAAAAAGGGATTCCTCAGATCCTTGTTGGGGAACAAGTGCCAGATACCTTGATTGAATTAAGGTAGGGGTTCAACCCACCATCTTTTATTAAGGTGGCTGCCCCATTAAAGAAAAGACAGAAATCTAAAGGTGGTGTGTCTGCTGCAAGGGCTGCACAACAGGAATGGCACAACTATACTCAAGGTTCGTTCAATGCTTTTATGGCATTGAAGCCTCCTCTGGGGGTTTGGTTTCTGCACACTGTTGGTCCTCTATCCCCAAAAGGGCAAGGGACCCTATGTCCTTGGATGAGGACTCTGATGCTGACTCTCTACTCTACTCCTCTCAGTTGCCTTCTCCTTCTGACTTTGGGTCAGAGGAAGATGAATGTCAGTCCTGATTATCCTTTGGAGACATGGTCCTGTGTATGATGGAACATTTAAAGTGGGACTGCTCCTTGGCATCTCATGTCCAGAAAAAGATATTATGAGTTAGTACAAATGGAATATCTTAAACCTTTTAGTGTCCCTCCTGTGCTGGCTACTCTGCTGTGTCCCCTCCTGACTGCTTCACTGGCACAAGACTCCCAGTCAACAGCCCTTAAGAAGCCTGATAGGCTCTATAAGGTGCTGGATGCCTGCAAGTTCCTGTACAAATGCCCTTTATCTGATCCAGCTGTGATTTCTGTGTCTTCTAAGCCTTCTAGGTTGTTGCCCTCTTCTAAGATCCTTCTCCTGAAGCAAGGACAGTAGAACTATGGAGAGGATTGCTAAAGTCTACATTTCTGCTAATTAAGTCTTTCGGTCTGTAAAGCACCAGACCCATATGACAAGATACATTTTGTTTCTTCTTTCCCAGATTGGGAAGACTATCGCTGACTTGCATGACTTTGAGGATAGGGGCTCAGTTCTTTCATTACTATGGTCTACTTCCCAAGTTGCCCACCACTCTATAAAGTGCAGCTATAATGTAGTGGCTGCATTCTTTTCATCTGCTGTCTCTGGCTCTGTGATGAGCTTCCTTTCCTGGCTTTGCCAGATGATATTAAAGCAAAACTTGTGGATGTTCCTCTAGATAACCAAACCTTGTTAGGCACTGCTGTGGCAGAGCTCTTTAAGACATTGAAGAATCAGGGAAGGTCATGAAGGATTTGAAGCACATCGTTTTCTCTTTCCCAAGTTTTAGTGGAACTATCCTTTTCAGACTGCCTTTTTGTGTAGACTGTCTTTGACAGTCTACCAATGGTAAGAAGGCTCCTAGGAGTGTATTTTCTGATAAACTTACACAAACACCTAGACCCAAAAAGCAGTCCATCCATCTGTCCACAATTTTTTCTTTTGGAGTTCACTTCAACAATGACCGTCATTTATAGCCATGGTTTACACTGATGGGTGGCTAGCCCTGCTGTGGCCAAAAAGCAGTCATTTTCTGACAAGTCTGCAGCCATTTGACTTTCTGCCCTACCTTCCTGTCAGCCAGATTCCCTTGTCCCTCAGGCTCTCTCTGCATTATCAGGCAGGTTTACTTTATGGTCTGGAAAACCTTTCCATCCACCTCTGTTTTCCTCAAACTCCTGCAGCTTGGGAACAACAACTCCCTCATTTTCCAGGAGTATTGCAGAGTCTGTTAGACCAGCATATATGATTCAATCTTTTCCTCAGAGAAGGGTCAAGGGTGTTATTCCAGAATGTTTTGGTCCCCAGGAAAGAGGGGTCTTGGAGAACTGCCCTAGATCTTTACTTTCTGAACACTTATAGTGCCATTTGTTTTGATGCTTTCTGTTTAAACTGTTTCCCCTGTTGCTTCCCCAGGCCTTTGTAGTTTACCTGGGCCTAAAGGGCACCTACCTTCATATTCATATCCACCCTTTGTTCAGAAACTGTTTGCATTTCTGCTTCTTTCTCTCAATTTCAGTTCTCTGCTTTGATCTTTGGGCCATCAATGACCCTGAGGGTATTCACCAAATGCCAAGCTCCAGTGGTCACCTTTTGCAGGGTTCAAAGCATTCAGATATTTCCCTATCTGGATGACCTCTTTCTTCAGGCCCCTTCCCAAACCAATATAGTATAGGATCTTAATGTTACCCAGGTTCTGTTGCACAGTCTGGGGTTCGTGGTCAACCTTCAGAAGTCAATGCTGACTTCATCTCAGGATCAGATCTTTTTAGGCAGCAGAATCCAAACTATTCCAGTGCTAGTCTCTCTCCCTGCCATCAAGGTTCTCTCTTGTGGATTGTTTTATTTCTGTACTTAATCTGTCTTGTCTTTCTGCCAGTTTTTCTAAATGATCTGGAATTAATTGCTTCTACCATCAAAATGCCACCCGCTAGGCTGTTTTCTCTGCTCCCTTGCCTCAAACTGGAATTTCACTGTTTGGTTCAATAGGTATCTCTCAATCAGGATATTCCCTTTCAACCTCCTCAGCCATCCTAGAAATTCTTCAGGGAAACCTCAGAACTAGGGTGTGGAGCTTTTTCAGGCACCCTAAAAGTTCAGGGCCTTTGGTCCCCTCAACTGAGGGTAGATCACATCAATATTAAGGAAAGGAGGGCTCTCAATTTTGCTCTTTGAACTTTCTGCTCACTCTAGGTACCTGGTTCTTTGAAGGTTTTTACAGCAAACACACAGTCATGTGGAACATCAACACGCAAGGGTACATGAGGTCTTAACTTTGCAAACTTGACTTTCAGGCCTGGGAAATAACTATCAATATGTAGATGATCCTACTGGCTATCTACATATCTTCCTAGTCCATTCTTCTGGTGGAGTGTCTCAGCAGGCCATGCCACAGACCCATGAATGGATGCTTTACAGAGATGTTTCTGGACATAGTTCATTTGTGGGGTATTCCTCAAGTGGTTCTCTTTGCCTCCCCTCTGAACAGACAGCTCCCTTAGTTCTGTTCCAGAGTTCCAAGTCCTTTGGCTTGGAAAGTGGATAGCATGTCTTTTTCTTGGAATGGAATGTTCCTTTAACTTCCCCATCTTTTTTTTTCCATGGGCCTTCACAAGATCAAGGACACTCCAACAATCTTGTTGGTGACCCACTTTGACTGAGACAGCACTGGTTCCCCCTCATATTCCATCTAACCATGGACAATTATCTCAAGTTACCTAACTGCATGGACTTGCTCATGCAGGACAGCAGATCTCTTCTCCACCCTCACTTGTCCACTCTTCAGATGACCTTTTGGATGATTGGGTTTTCATTCCTTTCTGACACCAATTTTTTGAGGACATGCTTATGGCTCTGCAGAAGGCCAGGACATCCAATACCAGCACTGGTTCCCCCTCATATTCCATCTAACCATGGACAATTATCACAGAAACGGATAACTGGTGCCAGAGCCATGGCCTAAAGTTAAATGCCAAAAAATGCATAGTCATACCCTTCGGGAAAAACAAGGTTACCCCTAGCTACCAAATAGGTGGCAATCCACTGAGCACAGAAGAAGTTATCAGGGACCTGGGGACCCAGGTTGATAGTGTCTGTCATTCGACACCCATGTAGCTAAAGTAGTTAGGAAGACCTTCTACATTGCCCACCTTATCATGAAGGGATTCTCATCTAGATCAAGGGAGGTCATAGTCTCCCTATACTCATCACTCATCAGACCAATGATTGAGTACAATGCCCCATTCGGAATGTATCTGACCCGACACTTGCAGCAGCTGGAGAGGCCACAAAGTTCCTCACCAAAAGGATAAAGGGTCTCAAACATCTGTCCTATGCTGCCCGACTGAAAGAACTCCAGCTCTATTCAGTCGCTACGCTTGCTCAGAGGTGACCTTTGCCTAACATACAAGGCCATGTCAAACCCAGATTTGATGAATATGCTTCACCTCAAAAAATCTAGATCCGTCAGAGCCACAAGGGCGGGAGACTTAAACCTCGACACGGCTATTAATAGGACGTGCTGGAGGGATAGATTCATCACCCAAAGACTCCCTATGCTGTGGAATAAAATCCCGGTATATGTGAGGCAGAGCACCTCGCTGGCCTTGTTCAAAACAAATCTTGACCAATGGATGGGAGATCGCAGATATACCCCAGGGATTACCTCAGTGTCACTGCTCAACAGAGGCACAGCAAAATAATGGGTATAGTTCCCCATACTAAAGGGGTGGCGTAAGCCACAAAACTATCGGCTAGGCTTGTAAATGCCCTCGGGCAGATAGCCTAGTATGAACCTATGAACCTATGAACCAGAAAATCGTATATGTCGAAATGGAAGAGATTTTCTGTCTGGTGTCTTAACATCACCGGAATCCCTTTTCAGTGGGGGGGGGTCCCCTTGGTTCTTGCCTACTTGTGTGAACTGCTACATGCTGGCCTGAGATCTTCTTCAGTGAAAGCTTATTTGTCTGCCATTTCTGCCTGACAGTCCATTTTGGCTTCTAGATTTGAGGTCAAGCATCCTTCATAACAGACCTCCAAGAAAGCCCATTCTTCCTTCTTGGGATTTTAGTTTTGTCCTTGAAAAACTGACACAGACTATTTTGAGCCTGCTGCCTCCTCCTCTTTGCACCATTGCACCTCAAAGACTTTTATTGGTTGCTTTAAACTCTGCCAGAAGGGTAACTGAACTCAAGGCCTTGATGGCAGTCCCCTCCTTTTTTGGTTTTTCATAGACACAGGGTGAATCTTCACATGTGAATCCTCCTTTTATGCTCAAGGTGGTTAATGAACTGTCCCTCACTCTATGTCCAGCTTCCTTTTTCCCTTTTCCTTAGTCTGTTAATGAGAAGGTTGTTCTCAACTTGGACTTGCATAGACAGTTCAGATATTATTTAGACAAAGGCCTTTCACAAATCTGATCAACTTTGTTTTTTTCCTACCAGAACATTGGGTTTAGCAGTTTATAAGCAACCATCTCCTACATTCCCAAGGCCATTTCATGTTATACTTTTCATCACAAACAGATGTCTGGTTATTTTAGGGCTCATTCTCCTATAGCATTGGCTTTCTTGTGGGTTTCTTCCAAAAGTTTCGACACCAACACCACCCTTGAAGGAACTACTTGGTCTTTGGTTCATATATTCACTAAACATTACAAACTGAATGTTATTTCCAGAGCCAGGGCAGGTTTTGCCAAGGCTATCCTGCATGGGTTTGTGAAGGCTCCTGCTTGCTGTCTTCCTTCCAACCTTCTCAGTAGCTTTTGTATTCTCCCAGAGGTGATGGCATCCATCAGTGATATGGAAGAGCATAATACAATTATGTAAAATCTTACCATAACAATAGATGCCCTTTTCACTGTTGCAATATTCACTCCTTCCCTCCTACCCCATCTTTTTTTCTCTTTGTCTGTGGGTTGTGTTTTCTTTCTGAATGAGACATTGTTCTTCTCTTCACTCCTTTTTTCTGGATGTACAGGTTCTTTACACTGGTGTTCTTGGTTTTCTTGGGGCACTACAGTTTTGGGTTGGGAGCATTTGTAAGTCATCTTTATGCTCTAAGCTCTAAGGGGGAGCATGTCTGACATGCAATGTTCCTAGGTAATTAAGGCTTTAGTGTACTGGCCAGATGTGGTACTATCCTTGGCAGGAGTTTGCAGAGGTGATGAATACTGCAACAGTGGAAAGGACCTCTACTGTTCTGGTAAGATTTTACACAACTGTACTTTTCATTTCCAAACCCGGATACAAATCCTTGGGGTCTAATATCTAATAAAGTACCTGAGGTTGACAGGTGATGAATTGCATATGAAAGCAATGCTTGAATGCTTAACTACAAGGAAAAGAAGAGTTATCTGTTATAGTTGGCTCTCCAGATGGTCTCCCTTTATGTAACAAGACAACATTAGAAGATGTATAGAGTCCAAAGCGTTCACTGCATTTATATATTTTAAGTATTCCAAGTCTTAACAACCATTCACACTTTGCTAGTATCCTCCTCTGGCCACACCTAGTATCCTCCTCTGGCCACACCTAGTATCCTCCTCTGGCCACACCTAGTATCCTCCTCTGGCCACACCTCCTTTCTGCAGGAATCAGTCAATTCCAAAGTAAATTTGTGGATACCTATCCAGTCATCTAGTCTATGTTTAAAGGAAGATAGTGAGTCACAGTGCTTACCGCACAGAAGAAATGTATTCCACAGTTTTAGGAGTTGCTAGGTTATAACCCTAGCCCCTCTCCATCTTTTGTTCATATGTTAGTGAAACGTAGGTGCTTGGCTGTAGTATTAGTGGAGTTGTTGGCCTTGGGGAGATGCAGGAGGTAAAATCCAGTGATAATAATGGCCAGCACTTAGTCAGCAGAAAACATCATCTTTACTGCAAGAAAACAGGCTGGTTTTAACAAACCATTGCCTTCATCATTCTAATTCATACAAATACATTCTTCGGTGCTTAAATAACAAAACCATTGGATCTCTACCCATTAATAAATTTAATTATAAAATATTTAATCTGGGTGAAAATAATGTCCCTAACCTGACAACCCAAGATCGTGCTTTCTTTAATATTCCTTGCCAGTCTACTTTATTGTGTTTACCATACGTTATTCTATCTATTGCAGTGAAATTAAATACAGCAGTGGGATGTCTTTCAATGTTTATATAAAGCATTAGAAGGGCGGCAGTTTCTGATATCACTCATGTTTATAAATGCTGGTTTTTAATTGTCTGTAGGTTTGTCCATCATAAAAAGTTGCACAGGTACATGTGGCTAAATCAGCCAATCAGAACTGCAGGAGGCCCAAGACCATCAGGTCTAAAGGCACACTGAATACGACAGATATCTTGCCAACTTCAAAGTCTGTTAGGCACTGTTTAAAGGAATAGATGCTAAAACTTGTGGAAGGTTATCAGATATAAATGAACCTGGTTTTAACCTGGAAAAGAGTACACAAATTTTGTTGGTGCTATTGCTTGCTGCAATTTTGTGATGGAAGGGTTGGAGAGGAATTAGTGTGTCAGAATGGCAGTGATATATTGCCTCATACTAAAATAGTGGTTACTAAATGAATTTAATATAACACCCAAGGTGGAAGGCAGTGAGTTTGTCTAGTGTGGCCTTTTCAGGATTTAATAACTTGGTATTTCAGTAATGGGATAGGTTGTTTGTATTTTGGTCTTAAGTTTGTAAATGATTTTCGGTACTAACTGGTGAGGTTTTGACATTATTCTACATTATTATTCTTTGTATGTAATATTATTCAAAGATGTATTGTCATGAAGAAAAAAAATTTCTAAGGATGAACTGGTGTGCTATAAGTAATTTTGTGTACCATGGAAGATTTCTTGCTTTGATCTTTTTCTTGCAGAGAGAGAGGATCCGCTGTATAGTATATTTAAAAGTAATTAAAGAAAATGCCTGTAGACTCAGGATGTAGATAACTGAAAGAGTCCTAATTTGCTTGTACAGAGTTAATTTAACTGTTCATAGTTATTTTTTTCTAGAAGATATGTAATTATAAGGTTTACTGATTTTTTTTTTTTTTTGGGGTGTAATAAAATTGTAACCAAGGTGTGGTAATCTCTTATTCAATTTGACAAAACACAGCTTTAATATTGTTGGGCAAAGATATTAGCTAACATCTAGACAAGAATACTATTTGGGTGACACTGCTGACGAGTTGTGCCTTCCCAAACAGATAAATCAGTAGATGCGAGGGAATATTATTGCTGACAGCCCAGTGAAAGTTCAGATCCCTTCACATACAGCTGTTAACGCTGTTCATATCACCTGACAGCCAAGACAGTATTTGTTTAGTTATTACTTTGGCAACATCTGACAGTGTACATTTACAGCTGACTATAGGATTTGACTTTGTTGGTTTTGGCTGTAAAATAGCCTTACTGATGTGGAGCTGTTGAGTGATTCGGGTGCATTTTGTTATCTACTACTCCAACAGTAACTGTTTGTAGTCTTGCACTTCTGTAACTCTCACAATGCTTGTACTGAGTGTTAATCCATGTTTGTGGAACAATTATACTCTGTTTGTACAAGACGGATCAAGCTGTGCATTTATTTCATACACTACAGATGATGAAAAATATTTTAACTGTAGAAACATTTATCCCTCCAGGGTCACTAGGTTCAAGTAACGTTTGTTGCCCTGGGAAATGTGGTGACACATAAGGAGTTGATAAAAGAATGTGGATGGGTATTTTTAAAGCCACTGACTGCTTCTTCAATGCCAGTTTTCCAGGTCAAGCTTCTGCATGATCTGCCTGATAGCCAGATGTTTGAATGTTTTTTTTTGTCTGTAATTCTAGATTTGCACCCCTTGGATTGATATGGATGTCTCAAGGAAAGTGAGTATTGGTATTTATTTTTTTAATAGGTAGTCTGGTCCAAAGGCATTTTTCAGCCAAGACACAGGCTACAAAGCAGAAAGAATAAAATTGCAGTACAGCTGAAGGAGTATACACAATGAGTTGAAAATATGAATTTTGAAGATAATAGTCAAAAAATGACACTGAGTAACAATTGAACAGTTATGTGCAATTTTAAAAACACAGTATATAAATAAAACCTATTTACACTATATGCAAAAGGGAGAACCAAGAGAAAATTATAAAACATATACTAAATGTATGGATTTCAGCATGTCAGTATGAAATCTGAGGTGATAGCAATGAGCGGAGAAAATTTTACCCATTGTTTTGGAAGTGGGTACAAGTCACTTAATTTGTAATGTGTTCTTTGAGTTTATCTTTGAATGAATGGAATGTGGTTTGCTGTCCATTCTGTTTTGGTAGGAGGTTACAAACTGTGAGGCTAAGTTTAGAGGACTCTTTCTCCTACTGATGTTTTGAAATGAGGTCTGCCTAGATACTATGCTGTCATCCTGGCTAGCTCCCAGAGTGTAGCTTTGTTCCCTGAACTGCACTCTAGATTTTAAACGTCTACAGTGGTCCAGGAAGATCATTATAAATAGAAGAATGCTGAATAGTAGGCTATCTCACCTGTTTCCTGGCATACAGTTTAAGGCTGTGTGAGTAAGTTATTGTGATGAGTTTTAGAATACACAAGAAGTACAAATCCATGTTTTGTTAAATTCACCTTGCATAGCTTGTGTCAGATCACGAAGTGAAAGATAGCAGTGGGAAACTATTCTATGGTTCATGCAAGTCCTCTGATGGTATGGAGAGCGGAGGCTAATTTACTTGTTCCATAGTTTTAACTGCATTAAGGTTTTGCTCACAACCTTGTATGTGTGCTGGGTGAAGATTAGTGAGAGGTGTAGACTTGCTTCCAAGTAGGCTTGTTCAGTGATAATTGGAATTTCATTATTCTCAGAGACACAGTAGTGGTAGGTTAAAGAGCCTTTATCGAGTACAAAATAGTGTGACATTGATTTTTAACTGGATTAGCTATCAGCCTGCTGGAGAACATCCAGTTAATAAATGAGGTGAAATTAGATTGGAGCTTTTACTGTAGTTGTGTTTGGTTTTCATCTGAGACTATTAGAAAGATATGAGTGCATCACTATGTTAGTATAACCTCGGTCTCCAGACAAGTTGTTAAGGAGAGAAAACAATATGGGTGCTGTAGTATACCAGTATCTAGGTAGCTTTGATGGAATTGTTTCTTATTGGAATTTACCTTGATCCTGTTGCTAAGGTCACTAGTGATCCACATTAATGTATGGATGCCAAAGTTGAGTTTTCAGTTTATCCAGAGGTAGTGATTGCTTACTTGTTTCCAGTGCCCTGGTTTATTCTATAAAGAGGCCTGCTGTTAGTAGTCCATTGTCCATGTAGCTAAACATGGAGTCATTTACTAAATACGAGTAGGTAATATTATTGAAACCATTGTGGAATTAGTGTCGGTCACAAAGCAGGCCGTATTTATTGATCAGCTTGAATAGTTGTTTATAGACAGACCTTTCAAATATCTTAACCAGTGGGCAAAAGTTTGCAGCAGGTCTATAGCACTTAAATGTTTTAGGACAGCTGGTCTTTGGCAGGGTGGATAAAGTGTGTTTGAAGTCGGAAGTGATGGGTAATTTCAAAATATGTGCAAGTGGTTTAGCAGTGGTTGTTGAGGCCATTTTAAGGAATGTAACATGCAGCATAGTAAACAAGGCTCCTTATATTGAGATTGTTACTTGCCATTTTTAACAACGTTATTGTTTTACAGAAAGTGACTTAATTTCTGAGGCATCTGTCAGAGCTTGAGAAACAACAATTAATCTTTCTGCCTTTGTGCTCAATGGCAAAGTCTGAGGCACAGTATCTGCCATAGTCCAAAGCAGTTTTATACTTAGTCATGCCAAATCATGCCGATCAACAAATAAATATCATCACTTACGTTTTCTTAGAGCTCTTGTACTTGTTTAACCAGATTAAAGAGACAGTTTTTATTTTATTTATTTATAGTTTGTTTACCAGGTAGTCCCAATCGGTCAATGGCCTCCTTATGGGGAAACCTGAGGTGGTATTCATACTAGCTGCTGTAAATTTGGCCAAGTATCCAGGAAATTCAAGAAAATGTGCTGGAGGTTAGTGGTTTGCTTTTAGAGACTTTACATCAGCTTATTACTGCAGCTGACCCACGTAAATGACAAGCCTGTTTTTTGGCAGATGCTGTGGATCATTTGTCTGCACTGGCGGGAGTTCCTTCTGCTGGGTTTGGTTAGAATGTTCCTACAGGACTGTGGAAATACTTCCACTGAAGTTGATGAGTGAAACTGTGGAAAGGATGTACGCTTCAGTAGCTGCAGCAGGGCATAGCTCTCAACCTTCCATCTCCAAAATGAGGAACTCTAGCTTGCAAAATGTGGAACACATACTAACAACTTCTTAACTTCCACTAGGAATGTCATAGGATGGTTAAAATGTGCTGGTTTTATGTATAAAAATCTTTTAATTCATATGATTAATTTCTATTTACCATGTTTATCAGTTAAAAAAAATGTCACACTGAATGTGTAACAGACCCTTTGAATGTGGAACATTTTAAAATGTGCTGGTTTTATGTATAAAAATCTTTTAATTCATATGATTAATTTCTATTTACCATGTTTATCAGTTAAAAAAAAATGTCACACTGAATGTGTAACAGACCCTTTGAATGTGGAACATTGAGGAGCATGAACTTAAAGACCCCAAATGAGGTACGTTCCTCATAATAAATTGCACTCGAGAGGTGTGCAGTAGAGGAGAAGAGGATGGAAGACCAGCCAATAAGATACTTCCATTTAACAATGTAACACAAACATTTAAAGAGGCAGTAACAGCAACCTACAAAAATCACTCAAGTAAAAAATAAAAACATAATAAAATCAAAAATTCCCTAGATGATAAAATTCTAATACTCAAATTGGATGCAGTGGTCAATGACTCAATCTCAAATCCATATACAAAGACCTTCACAAACAACTATATCATATCCTTACTACCTAGAAATCTTCACATCTGTTGGTTCATGAACAATCACTGTACATCATATCAAATGAGTAAATGTCAGAATGAATACCTTCAAACTGAAAAGGAGCAAGTACAAAACCTAGATTTACCCCATCAAAACATGAGTCATCATTCTGCACATTATAATCATTAAACCTTGCAGCATTGCAATGGAGTTCCCTTTAACTCAAAGGACTCTGCACATTATATCTATGCTTCATATGGAGTCCTTTGAGTTAAAGGGAACTCCATTGCAATGCTGCAAGGTTTAATGATTATAATGTGCAAAATGATGACTCGTGTTTTGATGGGGTAAATCTGTTTTTTGCTTGCTCCTTTTCGGTTTGAAATTATTCATTCTTTCATTTCAACATCTGATATAATGTACAGTATTGTGCTGCAATATATGCTGATTTGCCAAAGTATAGCTAGGTTTTCTTGCTCCTGGTGCAACCCACTAATCTGGCGGCCCTTTTCAACCGGGGGGGGGGGGGTTCTTCTGTTTACTTGAGGGGAAGACAAAAGATCTTCTGTCATTTCAAACAGTAACTACTACAGTTTATGCCACACGCCGATAACTACAGATCTTCAGTTCTGATGGCATCCTATTGAAACATTAGCACTGAAAATGCCCAGTGTCAAAGAAAGACCAAAAACATGGAAGAACAAATCTCGAAAGTCCCTCTTCTTTTAAATTTCTTTTTGCAGGGAAGCAGCAGGGTAGCCCTGAGTATTCCCTCCCCATGTGGGAAGCAAGCCCCCTGTACCCCCAAACTTACTCCAAATCCAAGGTCATCATACTTTGGCGAACAGGGAATATTTTGAGAAATGGTATCTCGGACTTGGTATATAAAAGTCCGATCTTTTAGCCATTTAGTCTCCACGTTTCTGGACTTTCTCTATAGTGGGTCCCGGCCCTTCAGATAGTTACTCTTCTGACTGCAAATGCATATCTGGTATGCAGATGCCAGCAATGCCCTAAAGACAGAGCTACAGAACTTCAGACCTGACTGCAAATGCACAGATCATCAAGCAGGATCTGAAGATCATGCCAGCTTGTACTTTGTGCTTGGGGTACTCCCTCCTTCTCCCTACTCTGGCTACACCTCAACTGTTTTGAACTACCAAGTAAAGATGTATTCATAGTTAGGAGTCTTTTGTTTTTTGACTTGTGTTTGGGTTCATAGCAAAACAGTATTTCTTCTCACCTGTAAATACATTGTTACTATACTATAAACAGATGAAAGGAGTAGCGATGGGGTCTCTGGCAGCCCATGCATATGCCAACACTGTAATGGCTTTTTGGGAGATCACTGTTTTAGTGCAATTGTATAAAAAGTACAAAATACACTACTCTAGGTTTGTGGATGACTTCTTTTTTATTTTGGAGGCAAGTCATACTGAGGCAGTTAACTTTATTGCTGACATCAACCACATGTCCAAGTATTTGAGGTTTGTTAAGGGTGGATGTGGATTGAGTATTAACTTCTTGGATGTCCGTTTGAGATGGGATCAAAAGAATAACTGGTTTGACAGTAGAATATATAGGAAAGAAACTTTTACTAACGGTATTTGCATTATAGAAGCAACCATCCGATTTTGTTAAGAAAAACATCCCCAAAGGGCAGTATATACGTGCAAGGCATATGGCAACGAACAAAATAGATCTTTTGGATGAATTTGAAATTATAACTGACATGTTTTTGGCAAGAGGCTATGATGTTGATTATTTAAACTTGCCAAAGCAAGACGTTCTAAACAAAAGGAACTCCTTTTATCCTCCTATTATCACAAATTTTTTAGTGAATAGCAAGGTGAGTTTTGATGGGGGGAATGTTAAAACAGAGGCAGTTTTCAGTCTGGATATGACTGTAGATTGTCCACTCATTAGGAATATTGTTAAAAGCAATTGGAAGATTCTGGAAGGTAATAGTGACTTTTTAGAGGTAGTAGGGACGAAGCCCAACTTTGTGTATCGCAACAATTATAATATCAAAAAATTGTTGGAGAAGGATGGTACTAGGAATTCCTATGGCCTTCAATACTCAACCAATAAAAAGGGAATGTACAAGTGTGGTCATTGTAACTTGTGTCGATATGTTTTGGAGGGCCCTTACATTATGCTTGCCTACACCCAACATACCTTTAAGGTTCCAGGGTATTGTACCTGTAGAACCAGAGAGGTGATACACATCAGTTTATGTAGTGGGTGTTTTGCATTTTATGTAGCAATGACCACATGTAGTTTGTTGGAATGTATGAGGGCACACATCTACTACATCAGAGTTAAAGATGAAAAAAGTGCCTTCTATAAACATTCTGCTGAATGTAAAAAGTACAAAAAAAATGTATTTTCTATATTAGAGGTGGTAGAAAGTGACCTGAGGGGTGGTGATTATAAGAGCTACTTAGAACAGAGAGAAACATTATGGCAGGTGAAGGTCTGAACGAAGGTATTAATATAAATTGTTTCTTGAAATATAGAAAATTGAAAGTTAGAAAGGATTGATTCAACATTTGCATTTTATTTTGTTCATAATTTATTTACATAATGCATTTTACATTATTTTTTGTGAAATGCACCCATTTAAATATATATATTTAATTTTTTAATTTAATTATGCAGGATGGATTTAACTGATCAGTTATTTATTTAATTGGGTTTTATTTAATTGATTGGTTAGTCTACATATAGGAAGAGAGATTTTGTATGACTTTGTATTCTGAAGAAGTCATTCTTGACGAAAGCATGGAATAAGTTTTGTGTACGCTAAGTTCTTCTCTGGCTTTTATTGACCATCAGCAACCTTTGCCTGTTTCTGGCTACACTAAACATATTTTGTGATGTGAATGGCCTCATAGGTATAAACAAAAAGGAAAGAATCTCCAAATGTATTTTATTTATTTATTTATTTAACATTTATTTACTGAGAAACTCTGACTGGACACAGGTCCTTTTTCAGCGGAGGCCCGGGAGAAAAACTCCATGAGTAAATTTTCATGCACGAATTACAATAATCAAAGTATAAAGTAAACAAAATGCAGTATACATAAGAACATACAAATGTGTTACATCTTGACAACAAAACCTAGGCTTTGAACATAGCTAGTACCATGTGTAGGTATGACTTATGTCAAGATATAAGGTTAACACAGGTCAGTAGGAACAAAGGATTAAACACCGGGGGAGAAGTTGGATATGTTTTTGGTATACTGTGATGTATCAGAGCACTCATCAGGGGTTAGTACAGGAACATAGCCACTTATTTTTAGATAAGCTGTAAGTGATGGCTTAAAGTGATTAGTGGATGAGGACTGAGAGAATGGACTTAGGAAGGGAGTTCCATATACGAGATATATATTTGGAAAATAAAGATTCTTCTGCAGTGTTGTTGGCTTTGGAGATGGTGAGCAAGTTTTTATTGTTAGAGCAAAGTGGTATGCTGGAACTGTAAGGAAGGATGAGATGTTGTAGTGCAGGGGTTCTAGTTGGTTGTTTTACAATTTTGTGAGTTAGAGTCGGTTATAAAGAATAATGTTGGGAAGCTCAAGCGGGTCTGGTATCCTTAAAGCTGGACAATGATGTGTTTGATATGGGCAGTCAGATGCAAACTTAGCAATTTTATTATAACATGCTTCTAGCTTAGATAAGTCAGGTTTTCCTTAGATTAGTTAAAATTGGAGAGGCATTGTAATAGAGTGGAGAGCACATGGGTTTGTGCTAATGTAATTTTGGCCATTGTGGTCAGGAACCTTTTGTGCCTATATAGACTTCCAAGTTTCTTATGGACTTTTTTATAGTTAGGGAGACTTGCAAGTCAAAATTTAGAGTATTGTCTATTTCCACTCCAAGAAGTTTTGTATGGGCTGTTGGGGAGATCACAGTATTGTCTCTGGCTATTATGTTAAATGTTGGGCATGAGATAGATGTCTTGTTAGGTTGGAAGAGTAATTTAGTTTTGTTTGGGTTCAGGATTAGAAGGGCATTGGGTAATGATGTTTCAACAGAAGTGAAAGATTCCTGTGTTTGAGAATGAAGAATTAATAGAGAAGTGGCAGCACAGATAAGTGTTGAATCATCTGCATACTGTATTATAGAACCATGTGGAGTAGCTGTGTGTAGATTATTAGTAAAGAGGGAGAAAAGGAGAGGGCCAAAGGGCCCAAATGCAGAACAAGCACCAAAAAATCCAAAGGCTCCACAGAGAGAATAAGAACTCCTTTAATAATATACAATTCCTGAACAAGTTAAGCGCTTTCGCCCGGGAATCTCCCAGGCTTCATCAGAACAATATGAATACAAATGCGCAATACTTCTATATGTGTACCAGCCAATCAACCCCCCCTCCCAATCCCTTTTCCCACTGTCAATTAAAAGGGCTCAAGCCTTAAAACATCTCAATATTAAAACATTTTTCTTCTTAGTAGCAGTAAAAGGGTCTATATCACATAGTCGAAGTTCTGTAACTTCGACTACCATATGTACTCACACATATGTCCGAAGTTACAGAACTTTGATTATGTGTAAAAAAAAAAAAAAAAAAAAAAAAGGGAAAAAATAAAAGGTTGTATGCAGTGGGGCAAGCCCCCTGCACTTCCACACCCCTGGTCTATAAATATACTAACTCTGAGGTCGCACTACAGCCCAGTAAAGGGAAAATTTTCTTTACTGCACTGTAGAGTGACCTTGGAGTTGGTATATTTAAAGAGTGGGGGGTGTGGGGGGTTCAGGGGGGCTTGCCTCCCCTGATTACAACCTTCAGGTACATTCTTTTTGTTTTCATTTTTGTTTTTTTTTTTACAATCGAAGTATAACAACTTCGAACTTATGGTTTTGACCATATCACGTTTGAAGTTGTCATACTTTGACTAAGTGATATAGACCCGCAGTAAAACAAAGCACAGACAGATGACCAGGAACATAAAATAAAAAATGAAAACAAGTTTAATGACACAGTAAACGCTTTCACACAATACAATGTGCTTCCTCAGACCATACAAAACAAGTAGCACATAGCAAACTATTATACTCTAAAAAAAAAAATATATATATATATATATATATCAAATCAATCAGTTATCCAAGTAAAAAATCTAAAAACCATCATCATTTAAAGAGACCTCTGGCTTTTAGGACAGGTTTAATAGAAACTCTGCCGTTCAAGCCAGGAAGTTTGTCTGCCTGCATCGTTATGATCCAGTGCAATTCTTTTGTCTCAGTAAAGTTTTTCAAGTCCCCACCACGGGTATTGACTGTAATCAAATCAATAGTCCTAAAGGTAAAACAATGTTCATTTCCTGCTTCAACAGAGTGTGTGGCAAGTGCATTATGCAAATCACCATTGTTAATACAATAGGTGTGTTCTCTCATACGCTCCCGCAGAGACCTATTCATCTTGCCAATATAAAAGGATGTACAGACTTTACAACAAGCCAAGTATACCAAGTTTCTAGTACGACACTTGGCTGTAATATTAAATTTATATTCAGTATGTGTAACAGGGTGTACAAACACTGGTGAACTATCTATAAGAGAACAAAAGCTGCAACTATTGCAGCTATAAGTCCCAGATAGGCCAGGATGGCGTCTTTCTTCCATCACTATTTTTATAGCACAATTACCTTTTTAAAGACTTTTTATTTTTAAAAAAACACATTAGGTTGATCTCCTACAATATTTTTTATGTTATCTATATGCAGGATAGACCAGTTAGCTCTAACAATATTTAATATATCAGAGATGTTACTAGTGCAATGGAGTGAAAGGGGAACTTAATTTTTCCTACCTGTTTCCTTGGTCTGTGTTGCTTCCAGAGCTTGATTAGAAAAATAGGGTCTACATCTACTTTTCCTAAGATTGAAACATTTACTGATACTACTATCCACTTCCTTCTTATAACCCCTTGATCCGAACTCATTTCTCAGCTGACCTATATCATTGGCAAACTTTGTATCAGTGTTGTTCAATCTGGAAATCCGCATCCCCTGTCCTTTAATTATGTTCTGAAAAATATGGCGGGGTGCATACTATCTCTTTTTTCTGTTTTTTTTTTCCACAGGATTTTCTAAATGTAGTTTGGAACCCATGTAAAGTGTCTCTCTGTATGAGGACGTCTAAAAAATCAGTTCCTTCCCTAGAGAATTTATAAGTAAAATTCAAAAAGTCAGTTGTATGTATATATTTAACGAACTGTAACAATTGGAGTTCAGTTCCACCCCATAACAAAAGAGATCACATACAAATCTCCAATGAAACTTTAGCAAAGGGGTATATTCATTGTGATTCATCACAAAACATTTTTCCCATTGGGCCATAACAATGTTGATGTAGCTATTGGCACAAGGAGTGCCCATAGCTACACCAACCTTCTGTAGATATAACTGTTTCTCAAAAAGAGAAATGCTATCCAAAACAATCTCCAAAAACATGCAGGTTAGATCAACATCCTTGAAATCATGTCCACTGTTGCTAACCAAAAGCTCTCAGACCATATTAATCCATTGATGGTGGGGGACGGCTGTAAATAAACAATGTCCATCGTAGCTTAGTCTCCTGCTATAGAATTGGCCTCATTAAATCTGTTTAGATCTTCTAAAAACTGTTTAGTGTCATTCAAGACCTGTGGTTCTTTTGCTAAAATAGGCCTAAGCTGTTTCTGTATAAATATAGAGAAGGGCTCAGTGAGCCAGCCATTTCCGGAAACTATAGGTCGAATAGGAGGACTAAGTAAATTCTTATGTACTTTAGGTAGTCCCTGGAAAATAGGGATCAATGGATGCTCAATCAGCAATTAATCAAAAAGTTTTTTAGTTATCAGTTTACTACAATAACAATCATATAGAGCAGCACACACACATTCACTCAAGCCTTCTATAAAATCGGTCTTGTACTACTTGCTTTAGAAAACATGTGCATGAGCATTTATATGATATATCCCACGAAAAGGAAACCAGTGCATTGTTTAGACATCACAATCACAAAATATGTAGTAACAGTAGATGTATATTTTATGTTGTAGAGCAATTAGTACAAGACCCTAGAGGTGGGCAATGGAAGGCCCAGATTAGAATACAAAGAGATATTCTGGCAAATAAAATTGGATGCGGCTAAAACTCCAGGTTTGAATGAGAACATTAGTATTAACAGTGTCCCTAAGATAAGGGAGGCTTAAACTATAGAGATGTCAGTTCATTATAGGGTAAAATGTATTTATGAGCAGTTTATTAAACATTAAGGACATGAAATTGTGTGTGTATATGTGTGTGTATATATATATATATATATATATATATATATATATATATATATATATAAAACAATTTTAACATTTCATTTAGAAAATTATGAAATGTATAAGAAGGAAAATGTTTTAATATTGAGATGGTTTAATTAAGGGTTGAGCCCTTTTAATTGACATTGGGAAAAGGGATTTTTAAGGGGAGATTTTGATTGGCTGGTACACATATAAAAGTATTGCATATTTGTATTAATATTGTTCTGATGAGGCCTGGGAGATTCCTGGGTGAAAGTACTTAACCCGTTTAAGAATTGTATATTAAAGGAAAGAATACTGAATTATATTAAGACATGTAGAGTGCAAATAGCAATGATACAGGAAACACACTTGGAAAGAAATGAGCATAAGATTCTGATAGAGGATTTCAGGAGGGATAGTCAGCAGAGTATCCATGACAAAGGAAAAGGGGAGTCCTTGTACTAAAGTGTAGGGGAGCTGTATTTGTGATAGAAGAGGGGGAAATGATAGTAATTGCAGATTTGTGGTAGTAAGGGACTACTGGCAAGGGAAGAGGATTACGCTTGCATGTATTTATATTCCACCTAAAACTGTTGTTCTGAGCTTAAGAATTTTGGTAGAAATCTGCTTTCAGCAGGGAATATTGCTTATAGGTGGGGACTGGAACTTGATTTGCAACAGTAAGGATGTATCTGGGTGACCTAGAAGGAAACAAAAGAGGGTAGATTACTGAAGCAATTTATTAAAATATTTAGTATGGAAGACATGAATTCAATAACAGGAACTCAGTGGAAATTTGCATATTATTCCCCAAGGTACAAGAACCAGGCTAGTCTAGGCATATTATATTTCAGTGAAGCATGTGCATTTAATTGAAAGCTTTGACACGCATCCACTATTTATGATAAAAATGCAGGGCAATGAATTACAAATGAGACACTGGTCCGTCCCCACCTACCTGTTAAAAAGAGAGGAATTTAAGGAATCAGTATTGGAAATTATTTGAGAGTTATTAGGGAACATGGAAATTTCTTCAGAAGCTGTAGCTAGAGAGTGTGAATGAAAATAAAGTGAAAGTCAATTTTAAAATAGGGTAGAAATAAAAGGAAATGTGATATGGTTAAGAAGTAACCAGAATTATTTAGAGGGGATGACAAAAGTTTAAAGTATTGCAGAATAATGGGGATCTCGCAGAACAAGAGGAGAAGAGGAGGTGCAAATGCAGGGTGATGAAAAGAAAATAAAGAAGCATCTGAATAATGTGTCTAAGGTTAGAAAGACTGCTGTTAAGCAACTGTTTTTCATAACTCCAGAGCCTAAAAACTTTTAGCACAAAGACTTGGGTAACAGAAAATACAAAGGGTTGTTGTAAAACGTAGGGAGTGTATAAAAAGAAAAATAGCCACAGATCCTACAGTGGTGTTAGAGATATTTCAGAAATGTTATGAATTTTGTGTAGAGCTGAGGATTGTGGAAATCAAAAAAAAAAAGCACAAATGGACATATTTATGGAAGATTTAGCTATGCCAAGGTTAGAAATAGTTGAGGCTCAACAATTAGTAGTTAAGATAGGAGATGAGATAAAAATAATCAACTTGCAAGAAATTCTCCAGGAAAAAAATGGTATTCCTTTGGAAGTTTTGATACTAAGGCTCAAGACAGTAATAAAGATCTGGAAGGTTTTGCTTAAGAGTATTTTAAAAGGAGGGGAAGTACAAACATCCTGGAAGAAGGCTATGTTGGCTGTAATAGATAAAGATGTCATAGACCTATCAGATCCAGCTTCATTTAGGCCTGTTTCAATTTTTAATCATGATTGTAAAGTGTTTATGCCTATAATAGCTGAAAGAATGGCAAACGTGTTACCAAAATTGATAAATACTGGATCAGTGTGGTTTTGTGGAGGGGAGGCAAACATCTGACAACATTAAGAGACCAATAATGCTTCAGAGGGAAGTAGAAAGTAAGAAAGCATCACTGTTGTTGGTGAGTCTTGATGCAGAGAAAGCAATAGTAAACTGGGGATTTAAGAGTAGGGCAATGGAAGCATTTGCATTCCCTGATACAATAAAAAGGTTAGTAGGAGGATATATGAGGTTCAGATGCAAAAGTTAAAGTGGGGGGAGGGTTCTTGTCTGATAAGTTGTCTGAACAGCGGAACCAAGGAGGTGTGTCCTATTTCCCCTTTGTTATTTGCATTATGTTTAGTCATTGGCAAATAAAATAAGGGAAATTTGACTATCTAGTATGGTAATCAAGAAAGGTTGGCTTTCTTTGCAGATATTTTATACATGATAAAACAAGAAAAGGACATTTCAGTGTTGTGGAACATTCTAAGATTTGAGTGTTTCCAGTATATAAATTAATGAAGACAAAACAAAGGCTGTAGCAGTAAGCTGTCTAGACAAGCATGAATTGTTTTAGCAATACCCGTATAAATGGGGACCCCTATATATATGGGGGCATGATAAAATGAAGTATTTAGGAGTTAACAGCTACAAACAAATGCAGTCTGAGGCTCATGCTGCTCAATGTCAGAAGTCTAAATCTCAAAATGCACTCACTCAAACCACTCCTTAAAATGGAGAACATTGACATTTGTGCTGTAACAGAGACCTGGTTCAAGGCAGCAGAAAGCACCCATGCACTTCCAGGCTACAACTCATTCCACACCTTTTGGCCCCAGAACATGGACCGAAGCTCCAAAGGTGGTGGTGTTTCCATATTCATAAAGGATGTGTATACCTCCAGACAGGTAGCCCAGCATAACGCATCAGAGATACTTCAGGTGCAACAAACATTGGGTAAGACAGTGATTCAGGTAGTATCCTTTTATAGGTCCCCACCCATGTCCCAAGACTCGCACTCCACGTTCCTAAGCACCCTGGAGAATATTAGGGTCCAACCTAACACTCTCATACTGGGCGACTTCAACTACCCCTCCATTAACTGGGAAAACTACTCATGTACCAATACACTTGCCCAACGTTTCCTGGAATTCATTAATTCCAGTGTCCTGGACCAGCTTGTTCTTACCCCCACTAGAGGTAGAAACATCCTTGACCTGGTCATTACTAACATGGGCGACTCTGGCTCTACAGCAATAGTCAACTCCTCCCTGGTCAGATCTGACCACAAACTAATCACCTTGGAAATACACATCCCTCCTAGCCCCCCCCCCCCACAAAAGTAACCACCATGAAAAAGTTCTCCATAGCTAACTTTGGGCTCCTAAAAACAGAGGTGACTAACTTCGCAGCACCCTGCAAATTGAGAATAGTTGCATGACCACCGAATAATACACCAATGCACTGCACGAACACGTATACAAATGCATGGATCTCGCCAAACCCAATAGAACCAGGACGTGCTCCTCCAAAAAAAGGAAGCCAATCTGTTGCCCCCTGCCATAAACAAACTCTACAACAGAAGGAGGAAACTGATGCAGAATATGGTGAAGTCCCAAGACTGGAAAATCTCCCTTATCAACCTCAACAAAAAGTTGAGATCCCCTCATCAAATCCTCTAAAACTTGCTATGAAAACAGAATTGCAGCAGATAGTAAAGACAACAACAAGGCCTTCTAAAGTTATGTAAAAATCTCCATGGCAATACCCAGATTTGCTCTGAGCTACTGCACAATGGCACCTCCTATACTGAGCCAACAGATATTGCCAATATACTGGCCGACAGATTCAGTGTCAACTCTACCCCTCCCCCCAAAGGACCAATTACAATACCAGTAGATTGCCCGACACCCAATATTACTGCTGCACAAGTTAAAACAGCACTGTCCAAGGCCAAGAATACAGCTTCTATGGGACCTGACAATATTCCTGGCTGTGTTCTACATGAACTACAGAGTGAATTGGCACCTCACCTGTGTGGCCTGTTTAGTCACTGCCTCACCTCAGGCTTTGGCCCTACCGAATGACGCACTGCTACAGTTATCCTTCTCCGCAAAGGAGGAGCGACTACAGGTCCTGGGAACTCTCGCCCCATTAGCCTGACATGTCTGATATGCAAAGCTATGGAACTAATAAACAAGGATATAGGAAATCTCCAAACTCTGGATCCCACACAGTTTGGTTTGGTGAAGGGCAGATCATGCCTGCTCAACTTGGTTGACTTCTTTGAGTCAATCACCAGAGCTGTGGATGAAGGCACAGTGGTTCATAGTGCCTGCCTTGATCTGGCCAAGGCCTTTGATACCATTCTCCACTCAGGAATCATAGAAAAACTCACTAAGCTAGGCATCAACCCCTATATCACTAGGTGGGTTGCAAACTGGCTCACAGATAGAATCCACAGTGTGAAAGTAGCTGATGCCAAGTCAGACTGCCAACCAGTCACAAGTGAAGTCCCACAGGGATCGGTCCTGGGTCCTCTCCTGTTTGGTATCTACTTCTCAGAAGTCCAGGGCAACACAAAGGGACTCTGTAAGTTCACAGATTATTGCAAATTGGGAGCCATTATTAACTCACGCTCACCGAGACCAACTATTGGTGTCAACCATGGCTTTAAGCTTAATGCCAAAAAATGTGTGGTCATCCCCTTTGGGAAAAACCCACTTCCCATGAATTACCACATCAACAGTAGTCCACTGAACATGGAAGGCATTATAAGAGAGCTGGGAACACAGGTTGACAGCAACCTCACTTTTGACCACCACATTGCCACTGTGGTCAGAAATTCCTGTGTGGCACATCTCATCACTAAGGGTTTTGCATCCAGGAAGAAAAAGGTCATTGTCTCCCTCGACTCTACTCTTCCCTCATTAGGCCAGTCATAGAGTACAATGCTCCATTTGGCATATACCTCATTAGGCACCTACAACTGGAGAGGCCACAAAAGTACCTCACAAAGAGGACCCTAGGCCTTAAACACTTGTCCTATATGGACAGACTCAAAAAAACTCCAACTATTCTCTGTCTCATATCACCTACTTAGAGGTGATGTCTGCTTGACTTACAAAGCCATGTCTGACCCAGCTCTGTTAGAAATGCTACATCTAATGAAATCCAAGTCCCTCCGCACCACACACTCCAGAGACCTCAACCTTATTTCCACAATCAACAGAATGTGCTGGAGGGACAGGTTCATAACCCAGAGACTACCCATGCTATGGAATAGACTTTCCATACATGTCAAACAGAGCACCTCATTGGCCCTCTTCAAGAGAAATCTTGAGTGGATGGGAACTAGAAAATTCACCCTGGGGATCACTCCACTGGCTCTACTTGACATAGGCACTGGGAACTATGTTCGGGTGGCAGGATGCAAGGGTAATCCTATGGGCTAGGCTTGTAAAGGCTCCAGGGCCATTAGCCTAATACACACCTATGAACCTAAAAGGATTCTATCATGGCAGCTAAGGATATGTGGGAAGAGACTAAACAAAAGATAATACAGCAATTGGACAATTGAAATTCTTGCTTATGGATATGATTAACAATTTACAGGCAGTGAAAATGTTTATTCCCTTTAATTTGATATACAGGACAGTCATATTTTTATCACTCAGAGTCATTGTGAACAGTAATTGAGTTAAAGTATTTTGAATGGGAGGAGAAGAGGGTAATGGTCAACTGGGATTCTTCCAAAAGAACAACATGGTCTAGGATTACCTTATTTGAAAGGATATTTTACAGCTACACAATTAAGGTTCATATACATAAAAGCAGAAAGCTGTATTTCAAAGGCATGTTGAGGGGCATGGCCAGTGACTTGGGTGGAATATATGAATTGATCTGACCACTCTCTTCACCATGCCCAGTACATACAGGTGGGAAGACCATGGTCTGGGACTGATAGTCCCGGAATTATAATCTGCTCACCTCAGAAAATGACTCGTCTAATGCACCAGAACCTTTGGACACCATTGTTAAAAATGTTCCTGAGTTGGTTAAACCCAAGGTAGGGCTCTTACAGACACACTTGATATCCTGTCTAATAGCTGTATACTTGATCCACCTCAGTTTATGAGAATCAGGAATAGATCCCAAACACTGTGATTTGATGAGAGCTTAACAAAGGCTGGAACACACCTGCTATCACTCTGGATGAATTGAGAGCTGGCTTGCTTTAGAATAATCATTATTCTCATTATGGGTGGACATGACTTTGAAGAAATCATATTTGCTTTTAGAGAGCTCTAATTTGGAAAGTCATACAGTCTGTCTTTCAGGTGGTCAGCACAGGTTGCACAGTTTGGACTGCCTCACCCCTCAGATATATTTTTACATCTGAAGAATCTGTTGGACTTATTTGCTGTGAAGCTTGCTTCAGTTATGTTGTTTTTTGTCAGTTCTGCAATCACAAGCCATACAGTTGTTCCAAAATAAGTGCTTCCATTTTCATTTTGGTACGACTTCAATATACCCAGACCTAGATGTGTTGATGTCTACTTGTTTGATTACCTACAAACAGAACTATGTGCAAGTTACAGCCCTTTCACATTAAGACAATCTTGTGTCTACATGATCGTGGTCCCTACTGTTTGGAATTTTGTAAATTGTATGTCATTTGTGAATATCAACATGATTTATTTCTCGGCTTGGTTTGGAAGTGCCTTCTGTGTGGAGTCTGCATGTCCTCCTCGTGGTTGGGTAGCATTCGAAAGACATGCATGCGTAAATGGGCGTGCCTTCATTGAAGGTTGGGCGTCGAGCTGGCACCTTGGCATTTTGTAAAAATCTATTGCCAATCATTAGCGGACCGGGGTTCCGCTGTGGCGACCCCTTACTGGGAAAAAGCCAAAAGACAAACAACAACATGATTTATATTGGATGCTTGTGTTACAACTGTATGTCATGTGTATATCAAACTGGTCTGTACAGGCTTGTGCATTAAAAATATATTTCATAAAGTGTTTGAGCTTAAAATGTAACTACAGTGTGCCCTACTGGAAGAGAACAGAAAAGTATGTGCACTATTGTAACTGTTTAAATGTTTATAGTTTCACAGTGGAAACTGGAATACAGGAGGTTACCTTCAGAAAAATAGCAGAAATTAAATTACTTTATAGACTAGGCCAGAGACATGATGTCTGTACTAGGGAGCTGTCTGTATTGTCTGTAGGGTGAAATAATTACTAGTCTTGAAATGTGGAGGAATGTAATTGTTTTATGGCTTCCAGCATCTGCCAAATATCTTAACAGAAGCCTTTGTCTGTATATTTTCACAGGTAGAAGCTAAATACTCTAGCTTCCAGCAGTGGGGGTTTCACCTGGGATAGTTGGATGACAAGAAATTGTCATTTTGCAACATATCCCAGCAGTGATATTTGAGATATTAATTGAAAAAGTCTCAGCTGGTGCATTCTGTATTCTGTCTTGGACCTGACAAGAACCATTCATCACAACCTCTGCCTTGCTCTGATGAAGTAAGGTACTAGAGAATAGTATAATTCTCTTAGATATAGTCAAGAATATAACAAAGCTTAGTTTAAATATTTTTCTTTGAGACTGTCCTGCAGTGTTTTAAGTATTTATTGTGATTTTTGAAATCTGATGCCACTGTAAATATATACTGAGTATTTTCTTGTTCTTTTAATTATTATTAAATATATTTTAACCTTTCATTGTAGCTGATCTGTATAGAGATATTTATGTTTTTGAGAGAGTACTTGCATATTTATTTGGTGACACTGTGGGAACTACTAATAACCTTACTCTTGGTCAAACTACCATTTGTATTAATATTAATATTACGCAGTAAGATTGGGCACCCTTTAAGGGCCTTAAAGTAGCTGATAAGGAGTTGTCTGGTAGCAATGATAACTACCCTTATAGTCTGGACAAAAAGAGGGCATAGCTAGTAAACCTATGCCAGCCTTTCCTGTGTGTGTGTGTGTGTGTGTGTGTGTGTATAATTCCAAACCTGAATGTGTGTCCACTACTTGAGCAGGGACACAAAGCAGTGGTTGGACAGAGAGGGTGCTGGAGGTCTTGGCTTGGCCATTCAGCTGAGATCTCATCTGACTAGCTGTGCCAGTGGGTAGTCTTATTGGGGATCTGGAGAAAGAGGGAAAAACCAGCACCAGACTGACTGTGGCCTCTATGTGCTATTAAGGGAAATTGCACTTGATGCAGAGAGCTGCATCTGGAAATACTGTGTGTACCTGTTATTCTTCCAATGTACGTCCCCCACTGTTGCCAGTGGTGAGGATTAAGGCTCGTTGATTACTGGTCCAGTGGTAGGGTGTCACACCTACCTTTACCGCAGGCCATTACTGCCTCTTTACAGGTGGCTTATTGTTTCTGTTAATAGGCATTTATTATTCTCAAGAAAAGGGAGGGTTTAGATACCAGTGATGTGTACAGACCTACTTCAGTCATGAGTGTCCCTTTTTGTGTACATTATCGGTGGTTTAAGTACAGTTGGTCTCCTACACACGAGCCAACAGTTTTGCATAAAAAAGATTGCCATTAGCCTGTGCATGTGCAGTACTTGCTACTGTGTAAAATCAGTTATACTGTTTTCAGAGGGGACAAAAGTTATTTTGTACTTTAAAGTTCAGTAAAATATTTTGTTTACTGTATTAGGAAGAAGTAATGGCAGTCCTAGTGTATATTTGGGGTAATAGCCACACTGTTGCAAAAAGCAAGGAGATGTTATTCCTAGGAGAAGCAAGAGAAAATGACTGCAAAGAATGCACACCACTGTTAGAAGCTACTTTTTAACACGGGATTCAGTTTGTCAAAAACAGTTTATTCAATGGACTGTATTTGTCAGTGACTGGACTTAAGAGCACCATTTTCTAATTTTAATATTTTTACAGCTTATGTTTGCTCTTTAAGGGAGCCGTGAGCAGCTGATAAGAGTACTAGCATATTTAAGGTCAGAAATGGGCTGCAGTGTCTGGAGATGGCAGACTGAGCCCTCTGAATAAAAAGATTGGAGAAGAGGGTTGATGAAGACAGAGGGTAGTTTATGCAGTGCAAGTAGCCACTGCTTTCTGGAGGGGAAAACTTCAGTTTTTGAAAGTACACATAGTTCTATATGTATTGTAAGTTAAAAGGGGAGGGGTATTCAGAGAACAAGTTTAGTTTCTTGTATGAGTGTTTTCACTAAAGAAAAAAGGTTCTGAAAAATGTGATATAGCTACAAACCGACAAACGGAGATGACAAGAAGCAATTAGATAAGAGTTCAGCATCCCAAATATTAGTGAGTGCATGTTAGCCAAAAGTTGCAAATATACATTCAAAACGACTCCTACATAACAGAAGGAAATAGCATCTTTATATCATAATGGGTAATCTGCCCATATCATCACAGGATGTAAATTGCTTTACAGGTATATAGAAAAAGCAGAGATGCACTTGGATAGGAATGTGAATTTGGCAGAGGATTTCAATGTGTACATTCAGCAGACTATCAACCACAGAGGAGAAGGGGAGTAATGCCAATTGATAGTGGGTCTTCAATAATAGAAGTGGGAAAAAAGACAATAACAGAAAATTTGTGACCGTAAGATGTTACTGGCATGGACAGGGGATTATGCTGGCATGTATTTATAATCCACCCAAAACTTCTATTATGGAGTTTAAAATAGTTTTGGGAGACATTATCAGCAAGGAATATTTTTATGGATGGGGACTAGAAATTGGTTTAAAATGGGGTCATTCCAAATGCATCAAGAGAGGGCAGATTTCTAAAGAAATGTATGAGAATATTTCTTTTGGAAGATGTGATGAGAGTTCAGTAGTAGAAACTGTGACATAATGTACATATTGTCCAAGGTACAGTAACAAGGCTAGGCTAGGAAATTATATTTCACAAAAGCATGTGCGTTTAATTGAAAGCTTTGACATACATCCAGTAATTGGTTCAGATCAGACATCATTAAAAAACTAAGATGAAGATGCAAAGGAATGAAATAAAAATGAGATACTGGTACTTTTATACTTACCTGTTGAAAGGAGAAGAGTTTGAGAAATGGGTAGTGGAAATGATTTAACAAATATTAGGGAAGATGGATAGTTCTTCAGAAGGAATAGCTAATGAGTAGAATAAAATGAAATTTGGATTTTAAAAACTGATATAAAAGAGTGATATGTGAAGAGTAATAGGAATTATTTAGAATGGTTGGCTGGCAAATGTTAAAATACTGTGGAACAAAGAGAAGCTCATGAAACAGGAAAAAGAGCAACTGCAGAGGGCCGAGGGGAAAATAAGAGTATTTGGACAATATGCACGAGTTTAGAAATGTTGCTATTAATCAACTATTGATAACTCCAGAGCTGAAAAACATTTGGCATGACTTAGGCAACAGAAAGTAGAAATGGTTATAACAAGAAAAAATAACCAGAGATGCTACAGACATATTAGGCATAATCAGAATTTTTTGATATTGTATAAAACAAAGCAGAAATTAAATATTTATGGAAGATTTAACTATACTAAGATTCCCATCAGCTGGGAATCCTACTTTAGCCCTAACTTACTAGCCCAAAAGTTTCTTGACTTCTTTAACTCAAATGCCCTGAAACAAATTGTTCATACTCTGACAAGAGGAACAAACATACTAGATCTGGTCCTCACTAACATGACAAACAAATACATTGCAGCAACTATTGGAACTTCATTAGTTAAATCTAACCAAAAATCAATCACCTTTGAGATGGCACAACAGAACTCACAAAGGGAGAAGTCAGACTAAAAAACTTCACCAAAGCAACTTATACCCTCCTAGGGGAAGGTATAAATGCACTCCAAACCCATCCCCAGCTGGATGTGGTAACTATGCCAAAGCTTACATTAAAGCCCTGTACAATTACTTGTATAAGTTAATAGACTCTGCTGTACTAGAAAGAATCAAAGCTAGAGCCCCAACTAAAAACAAGCCACCTTAGTGGACATCCGGTATCAACAAACATGACAACAAATGCAAAAAGATGCAGTCCAAGAAAACAAAGGCAAGGCCCTGACTTTGGAAAAGCACCCTCCTCAGCCTCAACAGTCAAATAAGACAACATGTCAAATTCTCCAAGATCATCTTGAAAAAACTTAGCAAGCACAGCCAAAGGTAACCATAAGGCCTTTTACAGCAATCTATGTAGTAGCCTAAAAAGTGTAGGACCCAAGCATGTGCTGAGCTAATGATTAATGGTATCACAAACACGCAATAACCCCACAGAGATAGCAAACCTGCTAGCGGATAGGTTTGGTGAAAATTCCACTCCCTTATCCCCTCCAAACTTATCACATGCCTTGCCCACACCTTCCCCCTACCCTACATATACTCTCTATGGGATCTGATGACATCCCGCGCTGTCTTCTAAACAGGCTAAGACATGAATTAGCATCACCATTAAGTACCCATTTCAATCACAGCCTAACCACAGGCTTTGTTTCTGTAAAATGGAGAATAGCAACAGTTATTCCTCTCCATAAAAGTGGCCTAGCAAAAGACTCTGGGAATTATAGACCCATAAGTCTGACTAGCCTCCTCTGTAAGGCCATGGAATGTATCATTATGGACCTTGTAAATAAAGACATAGGTGACTTCCAAACTCTGGATGCAGCCCAATTCAGCTTCAGTGGCAGATCCTACTCTGGTGGATTTCTCTGATATAGACCCATAAGTCTGTCTAGCCTCCTCTGTAAGGCCATGGAATGTATCATTATGGACCTTGTAAATAAAGACATAGGTGACTTCCAAACTCTGGATGCAGCCCAATTCAGCTTCAATGGCAGATCCTACTCTGGTGGATTTCTTTGAAAATTTGACCAGGGTCATTGATAAGGGCAAATCTGTGCATACAATATACCAAGACTTGGCAAAGGCTTTTGACACAATCCCATACTCAGAGATTGCCAACAAACTTAGCAAACTGAATGGAAACCCCTTTGTTGAAAGATGGATTGCCAACTGGCTCAAAAAGCTGAAGTGGCACACTTGTCACCAGCTGGGCACCACATGGGTCAGTGCTTGGCCCACTTCTGTTTGGTATGTACTTCTCAGAAGTTCAGGCCAAAACTAAGGTGTTTTGTCTGGCCAAGTCTGCAGATGACTGCAAACTAGGTGCAATTATTGAATCCCCAAATTATGTCTGTTATCTCCAGGAGGGTCTTAGAACAGCAACTGATATTTTAGTCATGGTCTGGCCATGTGTCTGCTTAAGGAAGACTTTCTGTGTAGCACACTTGATTAGTAAAGGCATTGTCTTGAGAGCAAAGGAGTTATAACCTCTGTATTCTCTTCACTAATGAGTCCCATCATTGAGTATAATGCCCCATTCAGCATCTGCCGTACAAAGCACCTGCAGCAATTGGAGAGACCTCAGAAGTTTCCAACAAACAAGATCAAGGGACTCCAGCACATGCCTTACACAGACCAACTAAAGTCCCTGTCACTATACTCAGTATTGTATAGACTTCTTAGGGGAGACATGCCTAGTTTACAGAGCAATCTCTGACCAAAACCTAATGAACTTTCTGCAAATCCATAAATCAAATGGGACTAGAGCTACCCGCTTCAGGGATTAAATACGGCCTGCGACTTAAATAGGACGTGCTGGAGGGACAGATTTGTCTCGCAATGACTGCCACATCTTTGGAATAGGCTACCAGTTCAGATGAAAGAGAGCACCTCTGACACCTTTCAAAAGGAACGTGGAAGAGTAGATGGGGCACTGTAAATTCTTACCAGGGACGGCCCATGTCCATAATGGTTGTTGGAGCTATCATTACTAAATACAATCCTGGGTATTGACTGGTGTATCTATTGTATTACATTGGGAATGAAACAGACTTGAAATGACCTCCGGGTTGATAGCCTAGTAAACTCCAACGATCCTTTAAACATTTAATAAGTAAGAGAAGAAGAGTTAAAAACAGTGATGGATAATTACAACAGGGACATCAACAAGAAAAGATGGTATTCTTATGTAAGTTTGGAAGTTTGAATGGAAGAAAGTGAAAGATCTGGAAGGTTGTTTTAACAGTATTTGAAAAGCTGGAGCATACCAGCATATTGGGTGAAAGCAATAGTGGTTGTATTCCCCAAACAGGGCAAAGACACTCCTTCAGATCCAACTTTATTCAGACCCATTTCAATTTGAAACCATGATTATAAAGTAGTTACATCTATAAAAGCTAAGAGTTATGATAGAGGTATTGCCAAAGCTGATATGTATCACTGTGGTTCTATGAAGAGAAGGCATACATTTAACATTAACAATAAAACAGCAATGAAGAGCACCCAGATTACTTTTTCAGTGATGCATGCTGTGGTTGTCGTTTATAAACTACTGTTTAAAACCAATGCCTTATGGTGTTACATATATTAAACAATGTAGACGTGAGTTGTTGCTGAATCCTGAAGTCAGAATTAATGTAATGTAGACTTCAAAAACAATATATTCAGATGCAGGTTGCCTAGAAGATGCTATTGTAAGAGGGGCTTGTGAGTATTAAGGGTCCTTCAGTTACATATTTGATATGTAAAATACAATAATGAAAATGAAATTGGACAACACATTTATCAATCATGATATTTATGCATATTACTAAACAGACAGTTGTAACCATTTAGCAAAAAAATAAGCATGAATGATTTTAGTTAATGAAACATTGACAAGAAACACGCTGATAGTATTATTACTGCTTAATTTAAGTATTTATACTTTAATTGAATTGAGTATAGAAATTCTCCATCAGTTTAGAAATATTGTAGCTTGTGGCCACAGGCCAGATTCATAGTCAAACCCATTACGGCAGCCCAGAGATTAACATTACATAAGCAGGCAACACAGTAGTAGTGCTAAATAGCCATGAATAAAAGATCCATATAGTTCAAGATGGCCAATAACTGCACTTTTAAGAGGTAGATATTGATAAGATGCTTTATTTAGAAAGTTGTGATAAGGTTGCCAAGGGCCTACAAAGAAAAGCCAGTTTACAATCTTATGCCACAATGAGCTAAACTCATGAGAACAGAGAAGGGAATGCAGCAGGTAGTGTGAACTGTTGCTTGTATTGGTAAGGATTTGGTGCATTCACCAAGGGAAAGGCAGAATAAGCAGTGGGAACGAACACAAAGTGTACCCAGCAAGGCAGACACCTTCTTGGTTCATTGAAAGTAGTGGAAATTAGAGTAAAAGAAATCAAGGAAGGGGGTATAGCAAGTAGGGAAACTCGCAGCAGAAACACTTAAACATGCCAGGAGGAAAGTTTTTTTTTTTCTTTCTGGATAAAGAACCCATTTTACATTATGCATACATGTGTGTATGTATACATATTATATATATATTGTATAAAAACAGAGATTTCATTTACTGGCATCTTTAACTGCAGAAATGCTTTGCTTGCTGTTCTCTGCCTAACTATTGCTGATCTCTGATTTTGATTTTTCCCACACAGCCTGCTGTTGTGCTTTTAAAGTTGGTGGCTCTTGAGTTGCCTACCACTACTACAAATCTGACTATAGGCACTCCTCCCAGTCTCAACTCTCATCTCATCAGCTTATTCTACTGAACACTTAGATCAACTTGAATTATCTTATTCCTACCTTTCCTACTTTCCCAGTTATCTAAAAAACATTGCACTCCATTTAACTGTTTTTACTGTATTTGTGCTCCTTCCTACTTTATCTTTATGCACGTTCAGTTGCATTTAATCTACTGAATTTATTACTGCTTGTTAGTCTGATTACGTTGTAACTGTCATTCTAAGCCTCTTGGTTCTAATTGAAGCACTTGGGCTCCAAGCTAGGTAACTTACATGAGAAATATTTATGGTCTACACTCCTGCGGCAGCAGAGGTACCTTACACCCTCCTGAGTTTGGAATTGCTGGTTGAAGGCTTATTGTCTGTTCTAAATGTGCCTTCGTTCTAAGTGTTTGAGCTACAAAATAGTTATTTTACATTAAGAAGGTTTGTGGTCTACAGTCTTCTGGGAGGAGATGGTAGCTTCCATTGTTCTGAGACGGGAATTGCTGGTGAAGGCGTATAGTACCTGTTGTATGTATCTTTGTTCTAGATTAAGCATTTGGGCTCCAGGCCAGTTATTTTATATAAGTTCATAGGTGTGTACTAGGCTAATGGCCCTGGAGCATTTACAAGCCTAGCCCATAGGATTACCCTGACATCCTGCCACCTGACCTTAATTCCCAGTGCCTCTATCAAGTAGAGACAGTGGAGTGATCCCCGGGGTGAATTTTCCATTTTCCATCCACTCGTCAAGATTTCTCTTGAAGAGGGCCAGTGAGGTGCTCTGTTTGACATGTATGGGAAGGCTATTCCATAGCATGGGTTATGAACCTGCCCCTCCAGTACATTCTATTGATTGTGGTAATGAGGTTGAGGTCTCTGGAGTGTGTGGTGTGGAAGGATTGGGATTTCTTTATATGCAGCATTTATAACTGAGATGGGTGAGACATGGCTTTGTAAGTCAAGCAAAGATCAACTCTAAGTAGGCAATATGAGACCGAGAATAGTTGGGAGTTTTTTTAATCTGTCCATATAGGACAAGTGTTTAAGGCCTAGAATCCTCTTTGTGAGGTACTTCTGTGGCCTCTCTAGTTGTTGCAGGTGTCTAGCGAGGTACATGCCAAATGTAGATTTCCAAGGTGATTAGTTTGTGGTCTGATCTAACTAGGGAGGAGTTGACTGTTGGTGTAGAGCAATGGTCGACCATGTTTGTAAAGACCAGGTCAAGGATCTTGCTACCCTTAGTGGGGGTAAGAACAAGCTGGTCCAGGGCATTGGAATTAATGAATTCCAGGAAATGTTGCTTGAGTGTCTTGATACAGGAGTAGTTTTTCCAGTTAATGGAGGGGTAGTTGAAGTCACCCAGTGTGCGAGTGTTAGGTTGCACCCTAATATTCTCCAGGGTGCTTAGGAATGTGGAGTGTGGGTCTTGGGACATGGTTGGGAGGCTACAACCTGAATCGCTGTCTTACCCAATGTTAGCTGCACCTGAAGTATCTCTGATATGTTGTTGGGCTACCAGTCTGGAGGTGTGTGCATCCTTTATGAATATGGAAACGCCACCACCTTTGGAGCTTCAGTCCAAGTTCTAGTGCTGAAAGGTGTGGAATGAGTTGCAGCCTGGTAGTGCAGGGGTGCTTTCTGCTGCCTCGAACCAGGTCTCTTTTACAGCACAAATGTCGATATTCTCCATTTTGACTCATTCAATCCAGTACAACTCTTGAGTGTGTACCTTTAACTCCTAGTGGGTGTGGCCTGAGCCTTTAAAAATGAAGTTATCACCTTACAATTCTAACAAATACTCATTGACAGAGGTCACATATCAATAGTACTGTGTTTGCCATCATGTATGCTTCAAGATTATTCTGATACCCTGTATGTAGCATGGTTTTGGAATTATTAAAGCAAGTATGAACAAATAATATTTGACGCCTAGATGAGCAGTAGGAGGTAACTGCAGATGCACCTGGAGGCATCAGTCGGATGTAATGAGTTAGTGCTTGAGCGAGTGCATTTTGAGATTTAGACTTCTAGCATTGAGCAGCATGACCCTCAGATTGCATATGTTTGTAGCTGTTACAGTGATAATTTGGTCTTTGGAACACCACCTAAAAAGGCAGTATAGGAGTTAGGACTACAGAAAATATATGTGGCTGAGCCAGGTATGGAAATAAGGTGAATAAGGAAAGCTGGTGGTGGAATGCAGAAGTCCAGGAAGTCATCAAAAGAAAGGAGGAGTGCAGGAAGTGCGAGATAGAAAAGACTGGCCAGGCTAGGAAGGATTACTGGTTGGCGAAGCTAAGAAAGAAGTCGCAATAGCAAAGAATAGGACATCAGAGGCACTTTACCAACTTGTGGAAAGTGACTCAGTAAGGAGCAAAAGAAACTATATCAGGTTGCAAGGCAAAGATAAAGAAGATAGTCAGACACCCTTCATAAGGGATGCCAGCAAAAACCTGCTTACTAGTCCATTGGACATCAAAGGCAGTTGGAAGGAGTATTTCCAGCAGTTTTTGAATGAAAACCCCACAGAAACTACTGCCCCAGAAACAGCCTACGATGAGAGAAGGGGAGGAGCCCACCCTAGAAGAAGTAAAAACAGTACTAAGGATGATGGAGTCAGGGAAAGCAGTAGGCTTAGATAAGGTCACAGCAGATATGATAAAGATGCTGTGTGAGATAGGGGAGAAATGGCTTCTGAGGGTACTAATAGTAGTATGGAGAGAAAGGCATATCCCAGATGACTGTAGAATAAGCATACTCATGCCAGTGTACAAGAACAAAGGGGACATCCACAACCGTGGGCAGTACAGAGGCATCAAATTCTATCACATTGCATGAAAGTTCTGGAGAGGGTGACTGATGAACGGATGCACAGAGAAGTAGAATGTAAGATGGGAGATGAGCAGTTTGCATTCAGATCAAGATGCAGCACAATTGACCTGATGTTTGTATTATGACAGATACTTGAGAAGATGCTAGAGATGAGAGAGTCTAACTGGGCATTCCTAGAAAACTGATCTGGGCAGTACTGCGGTGGTTTGAAGTTCCAGAAACATTGGTAGAATTAGTGCAGGCTATGTACAAGGACCCAACGACTCAAGTATGAACAGTGTTCAGCCTCACAGATAGGTTCCAAGTGGGAGTGGGTGCACATCAGGATTCAGCTCTGAGCCCACTGCTGTTCATACTGGTGATGGACTACATTAGCAAACAGGTTGGAGGGGACAGATCAGCAAAACTGCTATATGCAGACAATGTGGCAGTACAGGCAGACTCTGAGGTAGAATGGAATGCAAATCTAAAGGCACATGAGATGAAACTAAGCACAGACAAGATGGCGGTAATAACAGCAAGTTGGGGAAATCAGAAGAAGCTGAGAATAGAGATGGAAGGGAAGATAGTGGAACAGGTAAACAGCTTCAAGTATCTGGAGGGGTAGTTGAGGAAAAGGGTAATCTGAATGACGAGGTCAAAACTCAAATCAGAGGGGCTGTAGTCAACTGGCATAGTGTTTCAGGTGTAGTCTATGACAGAAGAATGCCAAAGAAGCTGAAAATTAAGGTGTACAAGACAGTGATGTGACTAGTACTACTTTATGGTACAGAAACCTGGGCAGTAAAGGCAGAACAGTTAAAGCTATAAGTGATGGAAATTAAGTCCCTGAGAAAGGTGATAGGATGCACACTGTGGGACAGATGAAGAAATGAGGACATAAGAGCAGAAGCCAAAGTAGCTCCAATTGTAGAAAAGATCAAAGATAACAGATTACGGTGGTTTGGACACGAGTAGAAAAGCAGAAGACAATCTGGTGAGGAAGAAAATAAGAGGAAGTGAGGACATCCAGCAAAGAGGTGGATGGATTGTGAGAAAGAAGATCTGCAACAGTCAGGCATGAGTGTTGAAGAAGGCAAGAGTGTGGCACTGAATCGAGAGAATTGGTGACAGTTAACATGATACCCTGACCCCATGTAGAAAAATGGGGAAAAAGGAGGCTGATGATGATGAGGGGTGGCAAGAGCCTTGGCCAGTATCTGGAAGCCCAGGGGTGACAGATGCAGGCCATCTCTGACAAGCATTGAGGTCTGTCAATCATGTCATCCCAGGCAGACAGATACTGGATCCCCTTAGAATGATGCCAGAAACTTAGTCAGTTGTTGAAATCAATCATTTTCTGCTTGTACTGTGGTATCATTCTGGGTGATGGTAGGATGCTGCTCAGGGCTAGGGTTGTACCCACCTTGGGTACATAATCAGAGAGCTCCTCCATGTCTCTTTATGTAGTCCAGGGAGGTATGTCTCAGTTCATTCACACCCACATGTACAATGACAGAGACATATTTGTACCTATTGTTGAGGGACCTGGGTGCATGTGTTATGTGGTGGATCCTGCCAACTGACTGTTACTTTCTCCTTATTCAGCATAGTGAGTGGGACATCAGTGTGCCTCACTATCGAGTCACCTACGACTAGTGTGTTGGGCATGCTGTTTTGCCTTAGGGGCTTTGGTTGACTGGCACACTGTTTAGGAGAGTTTTCTCATGATTAGTGTTGTGTTGTGGTGGCAGAGCCATTTCTGCCTTGGAAGTCTCTGCAGTTTGGGTAGATTTTTATTGAGAGCCTCCATGAAGGTGGGTGTGTGGTTTGTCTTTTTATGTGAAGGCAGTGCTGGTGTGTGTTCTGGAGGGCTATGTGTTCCATGTTGTGTGGTGCAAGTGTTGACCTTCTCCTCTTGACCAGCTATTCTGGCATTGGCTTGAGAGTGTGTGGCTTCCAATTTGGATATATAAGTGCATCTCTCACAAGTATGAGTGTTGGGAGGTAAGAGGAGAGGGTTGTCTGTGTACATGAAGCAGTTGCTACATTGCCTCAGGATGCCCAAGTTCACTAGGTTAATAGGAGAAAGCACAGGGAACTGACCTTTAGACATGCCTGGAGGGGTGGGCATTAATAACTACTGGAGTTGTTTCCTTGTAGAATGTTTAGTGCTGGTAGCACTTTTGTGTGCTACAATAATTGCTACAAGACATCTGGAAATATTACGAAGGTTTAAGGTTTGCACTTATGTGGCATGAGAGGATAGCCTATGCCCTTCTGAGCTAGGAATTGCTGGTTGAAAGCTTATTGCGTCTGTTCTATAAGTATCTTGGTTCTGGTCTTAGCACTTGTTATCCAAACCATTTATTTTACATTAATGTTTCGTGTCTACACTCTTATGAGAGGGGAGGGTAGTCTCCACCCTTCTGCTCTGGGAATTGCTGGTGAAGGCTTATTGTGCCTGTTACTCTGTGTCTTTGTTCTTGTTTAAGCACTTGGGCTGCAGACCAGTTATTTTACAATGGGAATGGTTGTGGTTTACACTGTTGTGGCAGGAGAGGAAGGCATACACCCTTCTATGCTGAGAATTTGTGTTAGTCTTATTGTTCGTTTACTTGATTGGCTAAATGGCTGGCTACTTCAGAGATTTGAATCTCTGTGCCTGGGGCATTTAGCAACATTTGGTGAACATGCTGCTTGAGAAGTGTCTGTTGAATATCTGCACCTTTTGAGTTTTTTTACAGTACTTTGTTAGAACTGCCTTGCTGCTCTCTGCACACAATGCCTAGCAGTGATCTGTATAGTTGCTGAAACCTGGCCGCATAATTCCCCCCTGTAATCTGTTGAGACACACTTCTCCCACAATGTAAGTTCTGCTTAAAATACCTTTGCTGTCTAGATGGATTTCAACTACTAGAGCATCTAGTTTGCACATAGCTGAGTAATGATCAATGTCCTTGTCTTACTGACCTATTCAACATTTAAATTTCCCTCACTCCTCCCCAGTATATCAGTGGCCATGGATATTCACTTCCTAACTCTTTGTGGCCAGTCTAGTTAAGATGTGTATTGTTAGGCACTGTAGCAATTGCCCTATGTACACTGACAACCCAGTTATTCTTAATAAAATAAAGTATGCAAGAGGTATAAATACACTAACTCTGGAGGTGAAGCTCTCATACAACCAAAACTAATTGTATAGGGGTTGTCCGTTACACTTGCACCATGCCTGCTGTACAGTGTAAAGACCCTACACTTTAAACTACTTATGCTGAGGCACTTACAGGTAACCTTTCTAAAACATGATTTACAGCACAGCACAATCAAAAAAGGGTCCTTACCTATCATGAAAACATGCCATTAAAACACCACACACAGCTACACATAGTAACACTGTATCCATTACCTCTACTGCTAAGCCCATAAGGCAAACTAATTTGCAGCCAAAGTTCCTGGTCATTGGTGATTCTGTAGCAAGGCACACCATGTCCCCCTCACCAGACTGAGCAAGGAGAGAGTCAGCTGCATTTCTGGGTAGGATTAATCAAGGCACACAGGCCATTAAACCACTGCTAACAGTACGAGTCTCATAGTCCATGTTGGTTTTGGTGACCTGAGAAGTTCCTGTGTTGACTATATAAAGCAAGACATGATCAAGCTCACTGATTGTGTCTCAGGCATGTATGAGCCTAGCACTGAACAGCAGACTACCTTCTCCAATGATGATGCCATGTTACCAACAGAAAATGTCTGATTTTAACAATTGGCTTAGCTGTTGGTGTCAATCCGAGGGGGGTAGTATTTGACGGCCTGGGAAGACGTGGTTGACAAACCACCTCACTTTGCCAGGGATGGTCTGCACATATCTCCTCATGGCTTTTAAATATTGATAAAGAACTGTTCCACCCCTATACTGCCTTTTGTAGCCAGTGCTAAACTGATAAAGCCCCAAACTTAACTGCACCTATGAAGGAATATCTGATGGCTGTACTGCTCAATACTAGACAGCTTAACAAAAAACTCAAATCCCTTGCAAGCCTTCCTGGCTCTGGAGAGGGTAGACACCTGTGTAATAATGGCAGCATGGTTTAAAGTCACTGAGAGTACCCCCAACAATGCAAGATTACAATGCCTTTCACAACTTTAAACCAACTACTACACAGAGGCAAACTAAAGGTGGAGGTGTCTCAGTCTGTATTAAACCAAACCTCACATCCAGACTAGTGTATGACCCATTGGAACACACAAATTGCAACTCACAATAAACAGGGTCTCATACCATACCCTTGCAACCTATAGGTTTCCCCTCCATGTCCCAGGAAACCCATACTACCTATCTCATTGTACTAAAGTTCTTCATTGTTCAACCCAGTACAATATTCATTGGGGATCTCATCTACCCCTCTAGTTACAGGGGATCCTACCACACTTCTAAGGCACAAGCCCAGCCATTCCTAAACTTTAATATCAACATTCTGGAACAGTTTTTCTGTTCTACCAGGGGTCCAAACATTCTTCACCTTGTACTCTCAAATATGGAGGGGATGCTAGTGTTCCTCACCCAACATAATGCAACCATTACAGGAAAATGAACCAGAATCTTGTCAGATCTGACCATATGGTAGTATTGCTTTAAATAAAAATCAAATCTAGAGATCCAGCAAAACCAAAAACCTCCATAAACTATTTCAAGGCTAACCTCTCTATACTAAGTGACACCTTGGCAAAATTCCAAGCACCTCCAAACCCAGCAAACACCATAGCATATGCTGAGCTATTTAGAAAATCTTTGTACAGTCATGTTGATAGCTGTATAGCTATACCACAATCACTCCAACCATGACATCTGTGATATCCCCTCTATGGTCCAGTAATCAAGGAGACTGAATCCTCACCATCGACACTGGATAGGGATGTTTACTTGGAACAAAAATAGATACACCCAGTATTTCCAAATCTCTCTGCATCAAGCACAATTTCCATTAAGAGCACAAAGAGAGTGCACTCAGTCCAGGATCTGGGTCTGAATGTCTGTCGGTCTCTCTCTCTCTCTGAAGGACCCCAGTAAGACTCCCCACTTGCGCAGCTGTAGAATTGAGTCGTCAGCTAAGTGTCCGAGCCAAGTCTTCCAGCGCTGTGTAAAATCAGTGCTCTGTGTCCCAGATCCAAGCAGCTGACACACACACACACACACACTTTGAAATTGGATGTGAGTGCACACACGGGAAAGGCTGGCACAGATTTATTAGCTATGCCCCCTTCTGCCAAGACTATAAGGCAGTTACACTGCCACCAGGCACTCCAGAGCCAGCTACTCTAAGGCTTTTGCAAGGGTACCCAATTATACTGAATGAAATTAACATTAATATGAATTATAGTGTTTAATCAATGCAGTAAGGCTTTCAGGAGTAGCCAAAGAGTCATCAGATAGATATGAGTACTCCTAAAGGTTAAAATATTCTCTAAAGGATCAGCCACGATGAAAAGTGTAAATATATTTATTAGTAAATAATAAAAGAACATAAAAATATGGATTATTTATTTACAAGAAACACCAGATTTTTAATCACAGGTAGTATTAAAATAACACAGATGAATAGAGTCACACAGATACAGAAAAAATGGTACTGAACTAATCTCACTATATTTTCCTGACTGATCTAAATAATTACTATTCCCTGGTCACTTACTAGAGCAAGGCAAGATGATGTAGGTGAGGGGTCCTTCCTTGTCAGGTTCCAAAAACAGACTGCCATGAGACTTCAGTGTCATCTAGTATTAAAACATCATTTTAGCCCTGGATTGCAGAATGACATCACATACATCTGTTTCCCATGTGAACTCCCATTACTGGAAACTGAACCAGAATCTCACACATGTTATCATACACACACAGCTTTGATAAGATCTGTTGCAGCTTCTCAAAGTCATAAAACCATTTCAGCACTTCCAGCCTTCCAGAATAGCAATTAGTTTCTTGCTAGAGACGATACAGCTGGATTCCTAGTCCTTGTTTTCCCAGCCATTTTGTCTCTGGCTGCAGTCAGTACTGTAAGATACAATCTTTATGGCAAAATTAAGTAATTTAATTTCACACTGTTTTTCACAGTTGGCTGGAGCTGAGCATAACTTCTTCTCTTCCAGTATCCCCTGTTATAATATTAATTTCAGTAATTATAATACAGTCTGACATACAAGTGTATTTCTTTTTCTGTCCAGCAGGAACACTGGTACATTTGTAATAAAGCTCCTTTACCAATTTCCCACCACAAGCATCTGTACAAATCAAGTTTGATATACAAATGACATTTAATTCTTTACAAAACTCCAGCTAGCTATACTGACATGTGATACACATCCACTGCCCTATGTGGCATAGATGGCAATACTCGCATCATCACAACATCAATGCACATTCCAAGGCCAAAAACACTGCAATGAATGGCCCAATAACATCTTAGGATAGTCTCTGAGAAACACGCCTCCTTCCAGCATACCCTATTACTGTCAAAATCCGTGTTTAAGTCCTTAAATTCTGATGCTATTTGTATTGTGGATGCACAGAAGATCCATTAGTGTGGGATCCAGGGATGCCTTGTATTACAGGTATAGATCATCCCTCATCAGTCTGTAGGATAATAAGACTTTTAAAATTCATCAGTTCAGAGCACAGACATTAGATGTGTGTGCATATGCATGCATGTATATATAAAATATATATTTAATACATACATATATATATATATATATATATATATATATATATATATATATATATATATCCTCCCTGTGATCTCGTGGGTTTCCTCCGGGTGCTCTGGTTTCCTTCCACATCCCAAAGGACATGCTGTAGGTGGATTGGACACTCTAAATTGGCCCTAGGTGTGAGTGCATGCATGTGTGTGCCTTCTGTGGAAGGTAGGGAGCAGGGCTGGCAACTTGACACCATAAAACTCCACTGCCAGTCATGAGCAGACAGGTGTTCCACTGTGGCTACCCTTAACTGGGAAAAGCCGAAAGAAGAAGATTTATATTTATATGAATTGATAGCTATATACAGAACAATGTGAGGTTTAACTAACACTTTAAATTTGAAAACACTCGTAGAGATAAGAAATTGAAATACTGCTTATTTAATACATTCATACTTTATTGCTTTTTGGGAAAGCCGCGGTGGTAACGTTGTTGCCTCACAGCAAGAGGTTTTCCTGTTCAATTTTCAGCTGGAGTGCCTTCTGTATGGAGTCTGCATGTCCTCCCCACATTCGAAAGACATGCGTGAATGGGTGTGCCTTCGTTGAAGGTTGGGCGTCGGGCTGGCAACTCGGCACCATAAAAATTTACTGCCAATCATTAGCAGACTGGAGTTCCGCTGTGGCGACCTCTAACTGGAAAAAGCCAAAAAGACAAACATACTTTATTGCTTTTTATTGCCATTTTTAGCTAACTGTAAAAGTCTTTTTTTTTTTTTGATTCAGCACAACTATTTTGATTCTTTTAAATTCTGTAGCAAAATAAGCTTTTTTGTTTTTTTCAAGAATATTATTTTACAGGTATGATTTATTCATTTAGCAAGTATATAAATTTAAGAAATTGCTAGATAAATGACTGGTATTTTTCAGCTAGGCAATACACCAACCCAGTTTTAAAAGCATTGTGCTTTTCTTTTTTTCATTCTCTGAAGCTCTGTCTCAAGAAACTGCTCATTTACATTTTGTTTTCAATTAATGCATTTCTATATTTTTTGTCCAAAAGATTATGCCATGAAATATTTGTTCATTTTCATTTAATCTGCATAGTTCTCCTTTTGATTTCTTGCCCCCCCCCCCCCCCCCCCCATGGATGTTACCAAAGGTCTCAAATCAGCTATCTCCTGAAACCAGGACAGCAACAGCAAAATGCCTTACCTCTTAAATGTCATTTCACTAGTGACATTTTGCTCTGATGACAAGTGTCATATTCTTTTGGGGTTATTGAACAAAATTTAACATTTAGTTCTTTTGGTTTCCCAACACTGGGCATGTGTTTCTTTGCAAAGGACAACGTGGCTTCCATTCAGGTTGAAAACAGACTTGTCATTAACACTAACAGTTCTAAACTTTTGTACCTACACCAGCGTCCACTTTACTGGGAGTACCATGGATTTGAACTGCAGTCTGAGTTGGGAGAAGATGAAATGGAATAAGAACAACATCATTGAAATTGGTGAATAAATATGAGCATATAAAGCATCATTCACATTGGTGAAATATGGATTTACAAGAAAAACTAGCTGAGAGACTGGATTTTTGTTGACTTTGTTAAACTTGAGAGTGATCGGCATATGTCCACTTCATGTCTTTAATGATTTGAAGAACACTTAAAGGATAAAAGGAAGGATTGAAAAAGTAACTGTAAGTAAAATGTTTGCTCTTAGCAGTTGTATGAAACAATTTATTATATAAATTGCATGTCATATAATGCATTTTCATTGATTGTATGTAATGAAGATGGTAAACAGGATTTTATGTTTGTTTTTTTAGTTTTAAGAAATGTAGGCATTACAATGCAAAAAGAGAAGAAAGGCTGAGAAAAAAAAATATTTAAATCACTTGATTTTAATCTTGGGCTGTTGGTTGGAAGATGTGATATAAAAGTGCACTGATATATGTAGAACTGAAACATTTTCTTTTACTTTTGTATTGGTGAATACCTCAATGCCCTTTCCTTAATTGAATGACACGTTTTCTGTTAAAGCAAGTGGATTTTAAAGTAGATCACAATGTAATAAATATCTTTCATTAAGAAAATAAATGAATAAATGTTCAGTGCCAGTTTAAAAATTTGGAGCTTAGTGCAGCTATAGATTTTGATCTTACGTTTCCATTGAAACAAGCTTCCTAAGAGTGAAGGCAATACATTGAGAGATATAGACGTTGTTTACTAAGAGAAACAGAAAAAATTAAAGGTACAGGTGAAAGCAGTTCAGTGATAAATTTTGAAATTATTGAAAGTGGATAAGAGATGGCTTTTCTGATAACTAAATACTTAAGTGCATTTGCTAATACAGTATATAATTTACTTATTTGTTTAAAAATGGCCAGTGCAAGTTTTCTTAAGGCTCAAACATAATGTTTTCTGAAAATATACTTGATTTTCACATGTGTAAGTAGAAGCATAGGCTTTAACAAAACAGCATGGGTAACATTTGTTTTATTTGATTTAAGTTTTGCCTGTGTGTGCAGCTGTTGATTTGAGACAGTTCCCATCAACAGGGTAATCGTCATTTGAAGATGTACATGAACTTGTGTGCTTGTTTTACAATAATAGGTTATGGGGTGTTCTGTGGGCGTGTTTTTTTTTTGTTTGTTTGAGGGTTTATATTGCTACAAAAAGTCTTACAAAATGTGACATAGGTTCAAATGGACATGACAAACAATGTATAAAAGATCAACCTTCCAAACATTAGGGGGTGCATGTAACACAAAACCTGGAAATAAACATTTAAAAAAGCTATCTTATATAATAGATGGGAATGCTAATATCTTATAAATGGCTACATTAAACATATTTTGGAACATGAATGGCCTCACAGGTATAAACAAAAAGAAAATAATACTGAATTATATTAAGAAATGTAGAGTGCAAATAGCAATGATACAGGAAACGCACTTGGAAAGAAATAAGCATGAGAATTTGATAGAGGATTTCAGGAGGGATAGTCAGCAGAGTATCAGTGACAAAGGGAAAAGGGGAGTCCTTGTACTAATTGGTAGGGGAGAGGCATTTGTGATAGAAGAGGGAAAAATAATTGTAGGATTGTGGTAGTAAAGGGCTGCTGGCAAGGGAGGAGGATTACTCTGGCATGTATTTATATTCTACCCAAAACTGATGTTTTGAGTTATACAAAATATCGGTAGAAATCAGCTTTCAGCAGGGAATTTTACTTAAAGTGGGGACTGGAACCTGATTTCCAACAGTGGGGATGTATACATTTCTCAAGTAATCTGTACAAATATTTGGTATGGAAGACATAAATTCAGTAGTAGGAACTCTGTGGGAGTTTACATATTCTCCAAGTGGTAGTAAGCGGATTAGTCTAGACAAATTCTTTTTCAGAGGAACCTGTTCATTTAATTGAAAGCTGTGACACACATCCAATAACTACTTCAGCACCCTGCATTTTTATCATAATTATTGCTGCACAATCTGAAGTAAAATGACACTGGTGCTTCCACACCTACCTGTTAAAAAGAATTTAAGAAATTGGTAGAGGAAATTATTTGAGAGTTATAAGATATGACAGAAATTTCTTCAGACATCATAGCTAGTGAATTGGATTAAATGAAACAGGATTTTAAAATATGGAAGAAATAAAAGTAAAGAAGATATGGCTAAGTAATAAAAATTTAGAGGGGCTGACAAAGGTTAAAGTATTGCAGAATAAAGAGGATCTCAAAGAACAAGAGGCACAGATACAGAGTTCTAAATTAGAAAATAAGGAAATATCTGGATAATATGTATAAGTTTAGAAAAATTGTTAAATGTTTGATAACTCCAGAGCCCAAAAACGTGTAGCACACACACTTGGGCAACAAGAAGTACAAAGGGTTGTTGCTAAACTTAGGGAGTCTAGAGCAAGAAACATAACTACAGGTCCTGTAGAGGTATTAGAGATGTTTTGGAAATTTTATGAAAATTTGTATAAAGCTGAGAAATGTGGAAATCAAGAAAAAGCACAAATGGATATATTTATGAAATATTTAGTTATACCAAGTTTAGAGATAGTTGAGACTCAACAATTAACAGTTAAGATAGGAGATGAGATAAAATGATGATCAACGTGCAGGAAATTGTCCAGGAATAGATAGTATTCCTTTGGAAGTTTAGAAGGTAGGATGGAAGACAGTAGTTATCTGGAAGGTTTTGTTTAGCAGTATTTTAAAAGGAGGGGAAGCACCAACAACCTGGAACTAGGCTGTGGTGGCTGTAATACTTAAAGATGGCAAAGTCACATCAGACCCAGCTTCATGTAAGCGTATTTTTGTTTATAATAGCTAAACTTATGGCAAAGGCATTTCCAAAATGGATAGATATGGACCAATGTAGTTTTGGGGATGGGAGGCAAACATTTGACAGCATTAGTAGAACAATAAATATTCAGAGGGTAGCAAAAAGCAAGAAAATGCTACTGTTGTTGGTGGGTCTTGATGCAGAGAAAGGAATCAGAGTAAGGTGTGGTTTCATGAGTAGGGCAATGGAGGCATTTGCATTCCCTGATGCAATAAAAAGGTTAATTAGGAGGAGATATGAGGGATCAGAGGCAAAAGTTAGTGAGAGGGTTGTTCTCTGATAAGTTGTGTGAACAGCGGGTCTAGGCAGGAGTGTCTTATTTCTTTTTTGTTTTCGTTGAATATAGAGCCATTGGCAAACAAAGTGATTTAGAAATCCAAGGATATATCTGATATGGTAATCAAGAAAAGTTGGCTTTATTTGTGGACAGTGTTTTGTACCTAATGAAAAACAGAAAATGAGATTTCAGTGTTGTGTAACATTCTAAGATTCAAGTCTTTTCAGTATATAAAATTAATGAAGTCAAAAAAGGCTATAGCTGTAAACTGTGTAGCCAAGCATGATTTTTTTCAGCAATACCCATGGTGACATGATAAAATGTATTGAGGAGTATGTGTTAAAAAAAGATTCTATTATGGCAGCTAAGGATATGTAGGAAGAGAGTACACAAAAGATAATACAGCAATTGAGAAACTGGAAACTCTTGCCTATGGCTATGGATAGTGATATACAAACAGTGAAAATGTTTTTAGTCCCTTTAGTTTTATATACAAGGCAGTCATAATTTTATCAGCCAGAGATGATGTGGGTGCGGTAATTAAAGAATTGAAGGATTTTGTCTGGGAGGGGAAAAGGGCAAGGGTCAAGTGTGATAAGCTGATCTTTTAAAACAGAACAGAGTAGTTTAGTATTACTTGATCTGAAAAGATATTTTATAGCTACATAGTTAAGGTTCATGATCCGGTGGTGGTGCTGCAGTAGCGTTGTCGCCTCACAGTAAGAGGCTGTCCGGTTCGATTCTCAGCTAGAGTCTTTTGCGTAGAGAAATGCGTGAATGGGCCTACCTTCGTTGAAGGTTGTGCATCAGGGCTGGCAACACGGCACATAAAAATCAACTGCCAATCATTAGCGGACCGGAGTTCCGCTGTGGCGACCCCTAACCGGGAAAAGCCGAAAGACACAACTACAACATAGTTAAGGTTCATATACATAACACAAGCAGAAAGTTATAATCCAAAGTGGAAAGGAATGATTAAGCAGGAGGAAATTCAAGAAATAAGGAGAGAGTGAGATTTTGGATACAGATTCCCTAAGAATAAACATCATCCAAAATATTATATTTATGAAGTAGATGCAGTTATTCTAAGTAAGCTAACATGAAAATGGAGTAAGGGTATTCTGCCAATAGGGATTATTGCAATTATGCATACAGAGAATAGGCAACAGGGGACAGGCATTTACTGGAGAAAACTGGTAAAGGAACTAAGGTAATGGGACCAAATGAATAGAGAGAGAGAAGGGTAATAGTGTTGGAAGAGGCCTGGAAGACGTTTGCACTGCAGGCTAGAGACTTTCTTCTCTATCAGGAAGTAATATCATAGTGCAGGCAAATAGAAATGAATAGGAGAATCCTAAGTGAAAGACCTGCTCTGGTAGAGTTTTTAGTTGAATCTAGAACAGTAGTTGCTGTTAAAAAAGGGATAATTAGTAGGCCATATAAATTATTGCACAGTAGCTATAGGAATCGATCAGAAGAGGCTAGAAAAGATTGGGAAGAGAGATTGGATAAGCAATTCCCATGGAAACAATGGGATGTATGGCTCCCAAATATGCAAAAATGTCTAGACAATTCAGGATTTTCACTTGGAAGTGTTTGGATATAAATTGTTCTATACCCCAAGCAGTCTACAAAGAAATTTTCATCAGGTAGATGGCAAGTGCTGGAGGTGTGATGGAGAAGAGATAACAGTGAACAAATGTTTTGGAAGTGTAATGAGCTAGCAGACTAAAAATTCCATACAGATTACTCTGTCAGAAATATTGGGTAAGCTAATATGTGTAACTAAGGAAATTATTTTATTTTAGCTGGGATACAGGATCTGAATTGCCTAGACATAGTAAGGCCATGTTTCCTTCTGGTGACTATCAATAAAGCAATTACTAGAAAATGGAAATCGGGCTAAACCAATTGTACATGAAGTAGTAAATATTGTGACAGAGATAAAATAACGTGAATGAGTTCCTTAGAAAAAGGTAGGGGTGAATTCCATAGAAAAAAATGGGAATTGTAAGAATAACAAATGTTGAATGTTTTGGAGAAGGACTGGTGTTTAAGGGAAGCCAAGAATTGATCAGTTTATGTAATGTTGGATTGCTGATGACTGTATAAATAAATGTGAACATGTCAAAATGGTTTGTTTTCTTTTATATAAATGTATGTCTAAATCTTCAGATGTCCTTTCATTCATGTGTTGCAGTATTGCAGAACAAGAAAAATGCTACGAGAATACCACAAAGTATGAAGGCAAAAGGAGACAAAAGTTATAAAACGTTTGTGGTATTCTCGTAGCATTTTTCTTGTTCTGCAGTATTGTTACTACAAGGATTGTGTTTTTTCTACATGTGTTGCAGTATTCTTGACCTCTGAGATTCCCAGCCTCTGCAGCCTGACATACGGCCAGTATACAAAAGTGTACTGTTTTAAGGTACGCTGTATGTCACACGTATGCGCCTTGCATCATGTAGGGCATAAATTTGATGTCCGGATGTACCATCCTCCGAACTTTTTGTAGCAAATCCAAACAAATTGTTGGTCTGAATGCTTACATCCTTGCAGCTAATCTGAACACATCTCTCAATTGTCAGTCTGAATGCCTATGTCCTATTTATTGGTCTCTGAGCCGTTGCAAATAAGTGCCCCATTGAGGTTTTGTATTTTTTCTTGATTTTTGGTTGCTTCTTGGAGTTAATGTCATCCAGAAAGGGTAAATGGCAGTGCAGGAGACAGATTCCCCATAAAGACTGCTATGAACAATGTCTGTTTTGCCTAGGTGCTTTTCATGGCCATATGACCTGCTCTGTCAGGCTTTCCTTCTGAAGACTCTGCAAAGTAGGCTTTCTTCACTTGCTTTGTATCGGGAGAATCAGCGACTTAAGCTTCTCACTAAGGATACCATGGAAGTAGCTTCCCATCCCGAGGGTAAGCCTTTAGGGAAGAAGGTTAAGAAACCAAGACCAGAATCTTCCACTGTCCAGCCTCTGCCAGACTTTTCTCCAGAGGCCTGGGAGAACCCAGAGGTTCACCCACCTTTATCTGATTCCTCTGCCCCTACCACGTTGGAGGCTGGTGGGGATCTGGCTTTCAACATATCCTATAAGGCTTTGTAGACATCTGTTTTGGATGTTCAGGGGGAACCACGGCTGATTTTTTTTTTTTATTTTGAGGGGCCTAGGAGTTTTCCTCAGATTTTAATTAAGGAAGAAGTCCCAACTTTTGTTATTGAATGCCACCCCGGGTCAGAGTATTCTAAGTTTTACATGGCAGATGTCCTATTAAAGAAAAAAAAAAAGCTAAACATGTCCCTCCTGGTACTAGACATCCACAGAGTGAGTGGTAGGCCTTCACTCAGGGTTTTCTTAATGCTTTGATGGCATTAAAATCTCCTCAGGGGGTTTCTGTTCCAGCTCTCCCTTAGTTATCTACTCCCCTTAAAAGGCCCAGGGAACAGGATTCCTCTGAGGAGGAGTTGGATTCTGATGAGGAATCCCTTGCTTACTCTTCCCAAATTCCTCCTTCTTTGGACTATGGGTCAGAGGAAGAGGAATCTAATAGTCCTGGTACTCCCTTCAAAGAAGTTTTTTGGGGGATGCAATCTTCAGGATGATGGAGTTTTTTAAATGGGGATGTGCTCAGGTCTCTGAAGTCCATAAGAGGTACTATGATTTGCTGTAGATGGAATCTCTGAAACCTGCAATTCCTCCTGCTTTGGCTGCTTTGTTGGATGCTTTTTTCGATGCCTCTAAAGCTACTGGCTGTCAGCCCCCTGCACCCAAGAACCCTCATAGGTTTTATAGGGTGCCTGAGGACTGTAGCCTTTTGTACAAATGTCCTGCTGCTGACCCGTCAGTGGTGTCTGTAGCCTCTGGTAAGCCCTCTCATTTGCTTCCTTCACCCAAGTTATTGCCTCATGATAAAGATGGCAGAACCTTGGAAAGGTTAAGCAAGAAGGTTTACACCTCAGCTACCTTAGATATTAGGGCTGTTAATTATCAGACCCATTTGTGTTGGCTCTCCTTTCTCAGGCTTGCAGGTTATTTCTGATCTCCCAGATTTTGGGGGGGGGGGGGGTAGACTTTCTGTTTTTCCTGTTAGGGACTTCCTCTCAGGTGGTTCATCATTCCATCAAGTGTAGTTAAGATGCAGCAGATACTTTTTCTAGGGCTGCTGCTTTTGCTTCTGTGATGAGGTATTCTTGGCTTTGACTTCCCTGATTGCCTGATGTTATTTTATTTTACATTCATTTACTGTGAGAATCTGACTGATATAAACAATGTACCACTTTCAGCAGAGGCCTGGCTAGAAAAGCTCCATTTTAATGAATTAATTTACAAGCGTAATACATAGTATACATTGTGCAGCTTTATAGAGGAGAAATTTCACAATATGTATTTTTAGAAAATTTTGGTATGAGTAGACCGCAGTATAGGTGAGGAGAGATTGTCCTACAATTAATATAACAAAGACATTAGCTAGAACAATACTATAACAAGGACATGGAGACAATGAGAAAACATAAAAATGGGAAAGAATAGGAAGTTTTAGACAAGATAAGCCATAAAATTGAGAAGGATGGGTGAGTAAATGTAAGCAGTGGGTGTACACAAAGGTATAGGCCTACTGTAGTTTAGTACTGTAGAACATGTGTAAAAAACAATTGGCTAAAAGTGTGATAATAATGAGGAAGCTTGCAGCTAACAGAGAGGATAAGAAAAGTGTGGGGGGGTTTGGGAAGGTACAGTGGGTAAGACTGAAAATGGGTGGCGGAGGAGGTGAAAAGATAGTAAAGAATTCATAAGGTGCAATGAGAGAGAACGAGGATGAAAAGGGGAGCTGGGAGAGGGATAGATCATTCAGGATTGGTACAGGAACAGAGACAGTTGTTGGCTCTGCTCCTATACAGGCTAAGTTGATGGATGCCCCTCTTGATAATAAACACTTGTTTGGGGAAGCTGCTGCTGGTTTAAGTCCCTTCAGTATAAGAGGTAGGCTTTAAAGGAACTCAACATGTTTGTGTCTCCTTTTCCTAAATTTCAAAGAAACTGCCCCAATAAGCCTACCTTTGTTTGCAGGCAATCTCACCCTGCTATGAAATGCCGAATGCAAAACAGGCTCCTCCTGCTTAGGATACTCAGACTGTAGGGACTCTGAAGTCTTCCTTTCCAGATAAACCAGGTGCTGTCTGACTATGCTTCTCTTCCCTGCCACATTCCTCTTCACCTTTCTCTCTTCTTGTTGGGCTTCATATTACACATGATTCTTGGATTCTGTCCATTATTCACCAGGGGTATTTCATGTTGTGGGAACCCCACCCCTCCTTTATGGACATTCCTCAGCCTCCTTGGAAACAACTTTTTTCTTAGAGGTACTTTGAGACCTTTTGACTTGGGGTACTATTAGATGTGCCTGTGTCCCAAAGGAAGAGGGGTTTTACTGCAGAATGTTTCTAGTTCCCAGAAAAGAGGGTACTTGGAGACCAATTCTAGACCTCTGTCATCTAAACACTTTTCTGAAGGTGCCCACTTTTTGAATGTTGTCCCTTCAGTTTCCTCTTTTGCTTCAGGCTTATACGGTGTCTTTGGATCTTAAGGATGCTTATCTCCATATTCCTATCCATCCCCTTTTCAGGACATTTTTGTATTCATCTGTTTCCTGGCGTTTTCAGTTCTCTGCTTTGCCCTTTGGCCTTACTGCTGCCCCAAGGTATTCTCCATATGTTTCACTCCTGTGATTGCTTTTTTCAGACTTCAGGGGATCCAGGTATTTCCTTACTAGGATGACCTCATTCAGGCCTCCTCTCCAGAGATCCTGTTGCAAAATATTCATTTTGCCATTTCCCTTCTTCAGAGCCTGGGGTTCACAATAAACTTCAAAAAGGCGTCTCTGACTCCTTCTCAGGATCTTCTTCTATGATGCAGGATTCAGACTGTATCTATGCTGGCATTCCTGCCTCTTCCCAAGGCCTTAACTCTCAATTATTTTTTTTCAAACTCTATTTTCTCTGCATCCATTACAGCCAGGGATTTTCTGAGAGTTCTGGGTTTCATGGCATCCACTATTCCTATGTTCCATCTGGCCAAACTCCACATGAGAAAGTTTCAGTGGTTTCTGAAGTCAGTTTGGCTTTAACATGTACATCCTGTAGACTTTATAGTTCCTCTTCCTTGTCTCAAGAAGGAACTTCAGTGGTGGATCCAGCAGTTGTCTCTGAATCCAGGGCTCCCTTTTCATCCTCCTTTTCCCTCTCAGGAGCTGTTCACAGATGCTTCAGATGTTTGATGGGTAGCAGTTTTTGGTAACCTAAAGGTAAAGGATGTATGGTCATCTCTTCAGCAGAAGGAGTGCATCAGTGTCAGAGATGAGAGCTCTTTTGCTGGCTCTTCATGCTTTTTATCCTCTTCTCCCTAGGACCTCGCAAGGTATTTATATAAATGGGGGGGTGGGGGTCAAGATCTTACGGTCTTTGCCGATTGGCACTCCTAGCATGGGATCTTGGTGTCCAGTATCAAGTAACTCTTCAGGCAGTTTACATTCCCTCAGGTCAAAACATTATGGCAGACACTCTGAGGAGGTCCTTAATTCAATCCCATGAATGGATGCTTCACCGGGATGTGTTTCTGGATATTGTCCACTGGTGGGATACTCCTCAAGTAGATCTATTTGGCCCCCCTCTGAATAGATAATTTCCTCTGTTTTGTGCTAGAGTCTCAGGTCCTCTGATGTGGAACGTGGACGCCCTTTTTCTTTCTTGAAAGGGGATGTTTATTTATTGTTTCTCTTCCTCTTACTCCAAAAGTCCTGTTCAAAATTCAGCAGGACATTCCCAAAATCTTGTGGGTGACTCCCTTTTGGTTGATACAGCATTGGTTCCCTCTTCTGCATTTAGCCAAGGGCAATCATCACAAGCTACCTCACAAGGTGGACCTACTCACACAAGACAAAGGATCTCTCATCCATCCCCACCTTTCCACTCTTCAACTGACACTGTGGGTAATAGGATTTTGATTCCACAGGCACGGTTTTTCAGGGGACTGACTTAGAGTCCTACAGGAGGCCAGGAAATCCAATACTAAGAAATACTACTTATCCAAATGGAAGATGTTTTCTGTTTGGTGGGTCTCTCGTAACTAGGATCTACTTAATGTGGATGTTCCTTTGGTTCTTTATTTGTGTGAAATACTCAATGCTGGCCTATTTTGTTAAGGCTCACTTATCATTTCTGCTTGTCTGCCTTTATTTTCTACACAATTCCTTAAAGGTGTCCTTCATATTAGGCCTACCAGGAAGCCTGTTCCTCCTCTTTGGGATCTTAATTTTGTTTTGGGGAAGTTGACTTAGGCTCCTTTTGAGTGTGCTGCTTCAGCTTCCTTGCAGTATTGCTCTTGGAAGACTGTTCTTTTGTTGGCCCTTACTTCTACCAGATTGGGTGTCTAAGCTCCAAACTCTTATGGCTTGTCCTCCTCCTTTGGTTTTTCATACGGACAAGGTGTCCTTGCATACTAATCCTTTTATGCTCAAGGTGGTTAATGAGTTATCAGTTAATCAATCTATTAATTTGCCTACATTTTTCCCCTCTCTGCAATTTGCCAGTGAGAGGGTGTTGCATACTTTGGATGTGCATAGACAACTCAGATTTTATTTGGATAAGACTAAGTGTTAAAAATCTGATCAGTTTTCCTTTCATCCTCTATCCCTAGGTTTAGTTGTATCCAACTATTTCTTGTTGGATTTCAAAGGCTATTTCTTTCTGTTACTCTTTTCATGATAAGAACCTTCTTTCTGTAAAGGCTCATTCTGCTAGATCTGTGGCTTCTTCTGGTGCTTTTTTCAAGGTGTTGGATACTAACTCTATTCTTGATGCAGCGACCTGGACTTCTGTGCATACTTTTACCAAGCACTAAAAGTTGGATGGACTCTCCAGAACTAGAGCTGGTTTTACTAGGGCCATCCTTCATGAATTCCCAGAGGGCTCTGCTGGTGCTTCCTCCTCACACATTTCTTCTTGAGCTTTGGCACTCTCCTGGTGGTTAAGAATATTGCAACATGTGAATGGAAGGATATAGCACAGTTGTGTAAAATCTTACCATAACAGCAGATGTCCTTTCCTTCACTGTTGCAGTATTCACTCCCTCCCTCCTCCCCTCTAGTCCATTTCCCTTCTGGATGTACTAGTTACCTCTTGGTTTTCCTTGGACTGGCATTCCTACTGGAGCTATCAGTTCTGAGGATGGTACGTCCAGATATCACCTTTATTCCCTACACTATGCGAGGAGTATGTGTGTGGCATACTGCATACCTTAAAGCAAGAGTAGGCTTTTGTATACTGGCCGGATGTTGGGCTGCTGAGGCAGGGAATACCAGAGGTTAAGAATACTGCAACAGTGAAAGAAAGTATATCTACTGTTAAGGTAAGATTTTACACATCTGTACTTTATATCTCAAAGGTGTTGTATATAAAAAAAAATTCAAAATGTCCCTCAAGCTCCTATGAAACTCACTACATTTCTTAGTAAAAGGTTCATAAGTACCTCATTAACTGGAAATCCAAAGAAACCTATGAACCACTTACAAATGTTTTTCGTAAAATATATTTTCTGCGATTAGTAAGATGAATGCTCTTGGCATTGGTTAAGTTTTTAAAAGAACTTGTATTTTGAATCATGTCTTCAAAACCTCTTTCAAATATTTTGATAATGACATATCCTGCTTTAAATAAAACAGTCATTGTGTATTACAGGCTGAAAGGAGAAGCAGGAGAAGCTCTCCTGCCCCAGGTTGTTCCGTTGGAAGGACTGTCCTTTTCAGTAGCTGAGAAAATGGCAGATCGATATTGCTTCCTGCCCTCGTGTGTACTGCCAAAAACAATGGTTTAAGTTCAATCTCCTGATAGCCAATAGCATTGAAAACAAACACTATTCAGTACTGACTGTACTGTTGATGTACTCTGCTGGTGAGCTGCAGCAGCAGAAGGCACATTCGAATGGGGTAGAAGAGATTGTAAGTAAATCAATTGAAGTGATGGCCAGAAATCAGAGAAGCCACACAGGATGCAGTATAGTGAAGGGATGGGGCAAAAGATTAGGAAATAACTGCTTTTGAATTAATTAGAATTTTAAGTCTTGTAATCAGGTTGATATTTTTACATTTTAAATATATGTAATCTTCTTGCATAATCTTTAGGTCCATTGGAATGATTTCATTTTTTCAAGTGTTACCACCACCTAAGAAGATGTTGGCTTCCTAATGATGGAGAACAAATGGACTGATTTGCTGTAGGTATGACGACTGGCAGGCATCAGGCATTAGGAACAAAGTGAAACAAAAAAAAAAAAAAGACTCTAAGGTGATACAGTCATTCTGCCACTGTTGGCCTTCCTAAGTAGAATTAGTGCATCTTGCTTGGTTGGGATACCACTGTATGCTATATTGTAAGTCCCTTCATCATGCTAAGACAGGAAAGGAGAAGATGTCACAGTACTCCCCAAGCCATGTCCTTCATAATCTATATCTTGAGTTTATCACTGTTTTAAATGCAGACCTTGCTGAGGAGGACCATTGTATCTGTAACCTACCAGACTATAGCAAACTTGCATCTATAAACTCTGAGTAAGTCTTACTTTGCCTTCAAATTTCACTTCATGGTTTGTCTGATGATGTCACAACTTGAGGAAGTTGACAACTTTTCACCACAACCCCAAGTGGACCATATAGGTTTCACTAAGTTTATTTGAGGATTGTTTCTCTTATAGGTCAACGTGGCTGACATGGGCATCCTTTCCAGTTAGAGGAAGAAAGAAAAACAAAGCAAGCAAACAAAAAGTGACTTTACAGTTGTTTTGAAGAGTATATTTTTACATAGTGTACTAATGTTATAAGATACTGAAGAAACATTTATTTGTTTAAGAATGTAAAAGCCAAAGCCAACAAAAAATATAGCATTTTTATCTGAGTGGCACACTGATAGGCACATGCATTCAGCTGGATACACGCACCCCTGCTCTGGGAAAAGACATATCATATGAGCAATCGTATTGTAAGGCTATTCACCTGACCCATATTTAGTGCATTGTTGCACATTTGAATTGTCAGAGGAAGGTAAAGGTTCACCATGAACAGGAAAGCTGTACTATATCTGAATAAACTGCAAATATAAGTGAAAGAGGAGAGAGAAACTACATAGTTATACATCAGCAAATGCATTCAGAATGAATACTACATGGTCAATAAAGCTTTCACATACTCAATCAGTGAGGACATTTTAGACCAAAGTGAGATGCCCATGGTCTGGGCAGAGTGACAATCCTAGGCTTGACTAGACAGAATAGTGGTGCCCATTTATAGACATGTCTGTATGTAAGATTGCACTTTTAACAAGTAGCAGACAATGAGTTAGTGAGTTCAACAGTGTGGCAGAGCCAAATATTGTAATGATACAACTACAGTTGTAAATTGAAAATTATACAGTAAAGGCTCATTCAAAATATGAGCAGACTGATTGGACAGCCCTGCCAGTATTCCTGTTTTAAATCAAGCAAATGTCAATAGAAGAAAGTCCGACAACTGAAGTATCATTCATCTGCCAGTTATTCTATTAATATATGCTGAGGGACAGCGCAAAATAAAAGAAAAATTGTATGTTCTGCCAAACTAAGCAAATAGAAACCTGGTTGATTGTTCTTATTTTACACTTTCCGTCATGAAAACTGTTTTATTTTTTTTTTAAACTGTTAGATGTTTAGCTGCCGATTTATTTTTTGTTTTTTCTTCACTGCTTCTCTTGCACTGCGCTGATGATATGCAAGCGAGGGAACACAAGTCCCATATGTATGTTTAGTACATCAGTCTAGGGATGAGAATGTGGAGGAAGACTGAAGTGTCTTTGCACAAATACTTAAGTAAAGGCAAGCAACTTTTTTCATAAATGTAATTGTGTAATAGCAATAATCCACTCCAATTTGAGGAAATCCTGATATACCTACACAGCTTTGGATTATTGTTTAAAAAACACAACTGAGTATTCTAAAGTTAAAGAAGCATGCTGAATTTTAGCTTTGTGTCAAGGAATACGATATTGCTGTGTTGTAGATTATGAACTATAAAGAAAGGAATGGTGCTGTTTGCCAGATCATGTTCCAGAGAAGCCTAGTGTTACAACTGTAGAGATAATTGAAGTCAGCTCTAACAAAGAACAAAGAAACCCATTGTGCATTTCCTGTTTTACAGGCATGCAGAAAATGCTTGCAAAAAGCATTATTTTTTAGACAGATGTAAGTATTTTTAATCTGTCCCATCCCTGTTTAACTGTTACTCCAGTTATTGCTACAGGTGCATACTTCTAAACTGTACAGTGAATATTTTTGCAGAATGTCCAGATTTTTGCCTCATTTTTTCTGTTTTCATAAAATTGTGGTTTTCTGGCAAATTAATGGCAAATCGTTAAAGACTGAAGTTAGAAAATAATGACAGACATTTGAATTTCAGACTTCATACCCTTCAGAAAATTCAAGTTAATGCAAAAACTATTATTCTATCGACTTTCTAAGTTTGTAAGAGCAGTATTTAACAATTGTCCCTATTTTGTGGCCTTTGTCCCACTTTTATTTATGGCTTTGTCCAGATTTCTTGCTCTAAGAGGTTGAGAGGTGTGTTTAGATGACCATTGCCACATCAGATTCAATGTGAACAGCTTAGATGTACAGCTGTATTGAGCTAAATGAGCACTTCCAAGAGGTTACAGTATGGGAGACTTAGTAGAGCAAGAAGAAAGCACAAATCATACTCTGCTTTCTCCTTAGACTGTGGCTCACTGTAGCACTACTCACCAGTAACATTACTGCCCAAGCACTGAATACCATGTGCATAAGCTGCCACAGTAAAAAATGACTGTCAAGTAGCTGAGTACTAGGCTGGGCTATTTCTGCAAAAGTTACAGGCCATTCAGTGACATACGTTGGCTATTCTCAGTCATGACCACCCTCCCCATAGTTCTGTGCATAATACGGGGTGGTGCCAACCTATACACAGATCTGTCAAGTCTTCTGTTGAATGAGAGTAACACAATGTCTGTCAAGTGCTGCTGAGCACTACAGGCAGTATCTCGACCATGTTTCTAAGCTAATGCAATGCCCATGATAGTAATCATTGGCTTCCAAGTTTACTGTGAATGGTAGGCGAATGACAGCTTGTATAGGGAATGCAAAGAAAAATGTACCTCGTACTGCAGGCTATGTATAACAAGTCTGGAAACAGGCAAGATGAACTACAAAGTTGTGTACTTCACATCACCCACCTACGTTAGGGTAGGTGTAAACTATCTTTGTGTCAAATGCTATCAAGGAGGAGAACATTACATCCACAGCTGTATCAACAAGAATTAAGATGTGCACATATGCAGCTGAATACAAAGCCATCTAGAGCATGCCAGTAAAACATGCAGCAGCTCATTTGCCATACCTGCTGGGAACTATTACAGTAGGGGACATCCAAGGGAGATCGGGAGTCACTACTGGTGAGGCACAGCACAGTGAAGGCAGGTAGGCACAGGCTGTCTGTGTTGATGACAGAGCGGAATATAGCACTGCTGGAATGCAGTCCTATACGAGTCATAAATGAAGCATTCTTTACTCTTACAACTGTGTACTGAAAGATATACAGTTTCCATGAGTATATATGTACTAGGAACAATTGCTACAGTGTAACACTGGTATATTGCCTGATGGCAAGCAAAAGCACACCTTGTATGACTCCTTATTTAATTACATCATTGGCCAAAGGGTATAGAGGCTACACCTGTTCTAAAATATTTGTTCACTGACATCAATAGAATGGAATGCAATGCCTTCTGTACTGCTTTCTTGAGGTGCATTCACACAGATGCCTCTTCCACTTGAGGCAGATACTCAGGGATAGTCAGATGATTTGATGTATGACTGCATGATGCTGGCAATCTGAATTTCCAGGTGGAGATTAAGCAGCTGTTACTGCTGATGTCTTTGGGGGGGGGGGGGGGGGTACCTGATAACTATTTCATATGTAGTTTGCACAGTGCACATGAAGTTATACAACAACAATTATATTTAGGGACACTATACGAGTTATAAGACCCGTGTCATGTGAGAGCAGGGTTTTTGTGCCTGTTACCCTAAATGTCTTTGTTCTGGTTGAAGCAGTTGGGCTCCAGACCACTTATTTTACATTAGGAAGGTTTCTGGTTTACAGCAGCAGTAGATGGCATATGCCCTTCTAAGCTGTTTTATTGTGCCTTTATTTGATTGGCTAAAGGCACAGTTCATTCATAAATTTCGATCTCTGCGCTTGGGGACTTTGGCGATGTTTGGCAACCATTCTATGAGTGTTTGTGTTGAATAACTGCACCTTTTGACCTTTGTGTACAGTATTTAATTAGAATTGCTGCTCTGCACAGCGGCACTTTGCAGTTATCTGTATAGCTGCTGACACCTGGCAGTGTAACTCCCACTTCTCATCTATGTAGATGCAATTCTCTCAGTGTAAGTGCCCCTTAAAATACCCTTGCTGCCTAGACAGAGTTTTTAACTACTAGAGCATCTAGTTTGCATATACCTGAGCATTGCTTAAGTATCCTGTCTTATTGACCTATTTAACTTTCCTCTACTCCTAGTACCATGGATATGCACTTCCTGACTCTCTAGACAATCTGTTTAAGATGGGTATTCTGAGGCATTGTAGCAATTGCTTCATGTACACTGATGACCCATTTATTCTTAATAAAACAAGTATGAAAGAGGCATAAATTCATTAACGGTGGAGCAAAACACTCTCATACAACCAAAACTAATCCTATAGAGATTGTCAGTGACATTAGCACTATGTCTACTGTACAGGGTAAAGATTCTACATGTAAAACTACTTATGCTGAAGCACTTACAGGTAATCTTACTAAAACACTAAGACCTCCAGTACAGCAGAATCAAAAAAGGGTTCTCAGCCATCATGTAAACACTCCATTAATACACCACCCACAGCTATGCATAGTAACACTGTATCCAGTACCTCTACTGTTAAACCTATAAGGCAAACCAGTGCACAGCCAAATTTCCTGGTCATTGGTAGTCTATAGTGAGGCACACCATGTCCCTCCTCACCAGACTAAGTAAAGAGAAAGTCAGTCAGCTGTCTTTCTTGGGCTAGGATTAATCAAGTCACAAAGGCACTCAGGTCATTGAACCACAGGTATCCATATGACTCTGTCATAGTCCATGTGGGTGCTGGTGATCTGGCACATTCCTTCCTTGACTGTCATAAGGCAGTATTGCTTGACATAAAAATGAAATCCTGAGATCCAGCAAAACCAAAAACCTTTGCAAACTATTCCAAGGCTAACCACTCTATACTAAGTGACACCTTGGCTAAATTCCAAGCACCCCAAAACCCAGTAAACACCATAGCATACGCTGATCTGTTTACAAAATCGCTGTACAGTCATTGATAGCTGTATAGAGCTATACCACAATCACTCCAACCATTACTAGGGAGAGGTCATCAATGCACTTTTTAAGGTCAAAATACTATCAATGAGCCCAATAACATCCCTGGATAGTCTCTGAGAAACACACCTCTCCCTACAGAATTCACTATTAATGTCAAAAGAGAGGTTTAACTACTTAAATGAGGTAAGTAATTGTGATGCTGTCTGTGTTGTAGATATGCAGAAGGTCTGTTTGGGATCCAGGGATGCCTTGTATGCCAGGTATCGATCACCCCCAGCAGTCTGTAGGTTAATAAGACTTTTAAAATGTATCACTCTAGAGCACAGGCATAAGTATATATGAAAGCTATCAATATATTTCTATGGATTGATAATTGCATACAGAATAGGAGTAGCATAGCAGGTTTAAGTAATATTTTAACTTTTCACAAGTTGATTAAGCATTAAAATATGCCACAATGCAGCATAAAAGGCAGACGTGTGGTAAAAATATGTGGTTCTAAGTTTTTTGTGAGGAAATCTTGTTCTGTTCATTCTAATGCTTTACATTTTAAAATACTCATAGGTAGGACATTGAAACACTGCTTATTTAATACATTCATACTTTGCTTTTTATTGTCCAGTTGCCATTGCAGCCAAATGTGCAAGTCTTTTTTTTTTTTTTTTGTTTAGTTTTGGTTCAACACAACTATTTTGATTCTTTTTAATTTTGTAGCAATACAAACTATTGTTGCCTCACAGTTCGACGTTTTCCATTTGATTCTCAGTTAGAGCTTCCTCTGTGTGGTGACATGCATGAATGGGTGTTCCTTCGTTGAAGGTTGTGCATTAGGCCCGGCAAGCCAGCACATAAAAATCTACTGCCAATCATTAGTGGACCGGAGTTCCGCTGTGGCGACCCCTAACCGGGAAAAGCTGAAAAACACAACAACAAACTATTTTTATTCTGTTTTAAGAAAATGTGTTTATTTTTTTACAGGTATTTCATTTAGCAAGTATTTATATTTTTGAAATTGTTAGATAAATGACTGGTATTTCTCAGGTAGGTGATGCACATACCTGGTTTTAAAAGCATTGTGCTATGTTTTTTTTTTTTTTTTTTCTGAAGTTCTGTCTCAAGAAAGTGCTAATTCACATTGGTTTGTACTTAATTTCCAATTTGTTTTTGTCAAGATTATGTCCACTTAATATTTGTTCATTTTCATTTAATCTACATAGTTCTCCTTTTGATTTCTTGAGTTTCTCTCTCTCTCTCTCTCCCCATGGATGTTAACAAAGGTCTCAAATCAGGCATCTCTGAAACTAGGATAGCAACAGGAAAATAGGCCTTATTACCGCTTAATAAATTATAAATGCCATTTTACTAGTGTCATTTTTCTCTGACGACACTTGTCATATTCTCCTGGGGAAATTGAACAAAGTTTTCCATTAAGTTCCCCTGGCTTTCCAACACAGGGCATGTGTTCGTCTTTGCAAAGGGCTAAGTCGATTTATAAACAGACTTGTCATTAACATTAAGAATTTGTACCTACATCAGTGTCCACTTTATTGTGAGTACCTTGGATTTAAACTGGAGTCTGGGGTTGGGAGATGGCGATGAACAGGAAGAAGATCAGCAACACTGAATTAGTAAATAAATGTGAATATAAAGCTTAATTCACAATTGTAAAATATGGCTTTACAAGAAAAAAGTGGCCAAGAAAGACTGGATTTTTTTTTTACTTTGTTAAACTTGTTAGAGCAGTGACAAATGTATGGCCCACGTCATGTCTTTAATGATTGGAAGGACACTTTAAGTATAAAAAGGAGGGAAAAAGTAACTGTAAGGAAAAAATCTGTTTTTAGCACTATTTGTATAAAACATTTTATGATATAAAATTGCATGATATTGTAAAGAATTTTCAGTGATTGTATGTAAGAAAGATGGTAAACAGGTAATTTTCTCCTTCTTTTTTTTTTAGCTTTAAGAAATGTAGTCATTACAGTACAAAATGAGAGAGTATGGGGAAAAGCACAATTAAATCAGTTGGTTTTAATCTTGGGCTGTTGGTTGGGAGATGGGGTGTAAACATGTACTGATAACACATGTAGAGCTGATTTTTTTTTTTACTTTTGTTTTTGGTGCATACCTTAATTAATGCCCTTGTTTTAATCTAATGAGATTTTTTTGGTGAATGTAAGTGGATTTTAAAAAAATAGACCACAATGTAATAAAATGATCAGTGTCAGTTTAGAAATTTGGAGCTAAGTTCAGCTATATATTTTGATTTTATGTTTCCATGGAAACCAGCTTACTAAGGGTGAAGGCAATAAATCAAGAGCTCTAGACATTTACTGAGAGAAACAAAACAAAACATAAGTTCCAAGGGAAAGTGGCTTAGTGAAAAATAAAGGTTGAAATTATTGAAAGTGGATAGCAGCTTTTCTCATAACTAAATGCTTCAGTACATTCACTAGAACAGTGTGTGTATGTATATATATTTTTTTAAGGTAGCCAGTGCATTTTTTCCTAATGCTAAAAGTTAGTTATCTGAAAAAACTTATTTTTCACATCGGGGAAGGGGTGGGTAAAGATAAGACAAGAACAGACATCAATTAGTATAAGTAGAAGTACAGGCTGTAACATGAACCTTAGCATGAATAACATTCATTTTATGTTAAATTTTGCCTGTGTGTGCAGCTGTTGATTTGGGACAGTTAAAACAATGCCAGCCAAACTACATAAAATAAGAAACAGTGTGAAAAAAATGAGAGCAGAGTCCAACACAGTTTCATGGACTTTATTAAAACGTAGTAATATAAAATTGTTAACGGTTTTGGGATAACCCTTCAGACAATAAATCAAAATAAAACCGTCTTATATATAACATTAAAAACATAGAGCCGGTCCGGTAGAAATAAACCAAATAACCAAAAAACAGACAATGGTAGTGCTGTACGCAGAAACGTTTAATCACAAGCATAAACGCTGAATTAGCACAAGGCGTTTTCGTCCACGAACCTCTCAGACTTCCTCAGATATGATGTAAAACACTTCTGATTACATACTTATATACAATTCACCTTAATTGACTAATTAATTAATTTGTATCTTCAAAACATATTACTATTTATTATAAAATTCTTAAAAAATGAATGAATTGAATATATGTGTATTAAAACCACCACAATTAATTAAAATATGTACACATATAATGTTATAACAGTATCAAATGAATCAGTATAAATAATCATATATAATGGATGCACAAATAGATAAATATAATAAATAACTTATTAATTAATAACTGAACAGAAATTATAGAGAGATGATAGTTTAAAAATGGATATATTGTATACACACAACTGATTTCTAAAAGGCCACTTCTATAATTTTGCAGATCTAAGCTTTAACAGAAGTAGAATTGAAGTACAATCATTAAGCCCTGGGGTTTTATTAGCTTCCAGAATTATCTGCCATAATGTTTCCCTGAATTCCAATTTGGTTTTCCAGGGACCCCCTCTTGCCTCTTGGGGAACCATTTCAATTACAGAAAAAAATAATTGTGCATTACTGCACTCTAGTGTATGTTTAAATAAAGCATTTGTAGTATTCTTATTCCTCACATCATTCAGATGCTCATATAGTCTGCGTTTTAGTTGTCTTTCTGTTTTGCCTACGTAAAAGGCATTACAAGATCCACATGTAACTAAATAAACTAATCCCTTTGAATTGCAATTGGAATAATTTTTATTATATATAGTTTTGTGTCTTACTTGTAAATACACCTCTTCCCCTTTTAATATGTGTTTGCATTGGTTACAGGCACCACATTTATATGTCCCCTTCCTTTTTTGTGTAAATATCTGTGTATTTACTGCTTGTTCTAATACATTTTTAATGTTCTTTCCTTTTCTAAAAACATCCCTTAGGGAGGTTGTTCTTAAATACATCTAAATTCATAAATTCAGAGAACTTTTTGCACTCCCTTTCTAAAGTAGAGTTAATCAAATGTGCAGTTCCACTAAAATTAGTCACAAAGGCTCTACCAAAGTCTTTCTGACTTGTTTTTTGTATTGTGCCTTGTGTGTGAATGAGTGGGCCTGAACCTAACATCGGTTTATACTTATCATATCTCCCTTGTTCCACTTCTGTCTGTATGTTATTAATCAGAACTATAGGACAGACTCTATCCATGAACATTTTCTCTAATACCTTACACATTCTGAAAATCAGAATCCAAGGATGTCATGCGGCTAACCCTAATATACTGACCCTTGATAATACTCTTTTTCTGAAAGTAAGGGCGTGCACTACTATAGCTAATATATGTACTGGAGAATGTAAGCTTTCTATAAACTACTGATTTAAATCCTTTACCAGTGGTATGTATAATCACATCTAAATAATTACATTTTTCTGATGTTATCTGATGTGTGAACTGCAAAAAGGTAGTAGTTCCAAAAAGATAATTCATGAATGTTTCCAACATGGCCATGTCCCCTGTCCAAAAAATATAGATATCATCAAGGTATCTAGTATAAAGTTTCCAGTGCTGTGAGAAGGGACAGGTGTGAATAAATTTAGATTCCCATATAGATAAAATAATATCTGCATAGGTGGGGGCACAACTAGCCCCCATAGTGCCTTCCTGTTCTTGCCGGTAAAATCCCCCTTCAAAAAAAACAGGAAATTGTTTCTAAGGACCAATTCTGCTAACTCCAAACAGAGAAAAATGTCATTTTCAGAGGTATTTGACCTCATTCTCAATGCTTCTTCTAACCACAACAATCCTAAATCATGTGGAATGACAGAAAATAAATCAACAATATCAATACATAAAAATGTAAGGCCTTCCACACAATATTCTGGCTGTATTCTAGCCAGAAAATCCCAAGAATCTTTAAGGATGTGGGGGCGTCCCCCCATATATCCTTGAGTTTCCAATCCAGAAATTTAGCCAATGGGGCTATTTTGGAACCTTCTGATGCAGCTACTGGTCTAAAAGGGGGATCCTCCACATCCTTATGCACCTTAGGAATGCCAAATATGGACGGTATTCTAGGTGAATTGTTTTCCAAATATGAATATGTTTGGAAATCAATAACACCCTGATCAAACAGGTCTTTCAATGCCAAATCTATTTTATGATAGGTGATACTAATTTCATTAAGTGATACTTCATTGTATTTGTCCACATCCTGAAGGAGGGAGAGCATCTTTCCTTCATATAAAATTTTATCCATTAATACGATTTCCCCTTCTTTGTCAGGTTCCATAACCCGTATTTCTGGGTTAGTACACAGTTGCTTCAATAAGGTATTTTCTTCCTTAGTTAAATTGTTTTAATATAACTATTCTCCTGATTTTTAAATAAATTCCTGAGTTCATTTTCTAGTACATTTTCCAAGTTTTTAATTGTGGATGAAGTGGTGGATTAAAGGTACTATTTTTCTGGGAATCATACTATTTAGTGTAACTAGTAGTGTACCATTGAAAAACTGCTCCAGATTTATTTTTCTAATGAACATCTTGATCTCTAATATCATCTGTGATAGGTTATCTTTTTTTATAGGTATATATTTAAAACCTTTCATAAATTGAATTCATTTGTGACATCCAAAGAACTATAATTGAATATATGGAATCCCTGCCAACTAGAAACATGTGTAGTATTTTGAATATCAGTACTGTTGGTAGATTCCCCTCCTACCTGTATGTCCCTCTGTTGCCCCCTCCCCTCTGTTGGAGAGGGGCTTGATAAAAATGGTTATTGTTGTATTTCTGCCCCAATCTTTCAGATCTACGTGGGGAAACAGTTCCATTATTGTGGTTATTTCCACTATTACCTGGCCTGTTTTGTGACCCCATTTCATTCTCATTGTGTTCTGTCTGTTGTCCTGTATTACCTCCGAATATGTTCTACCATTAAGAAAACTGTTATGTTGGGCCCTAGGCTTCAGGTATTGTTTACCCTCACTATATTCCCTTAGATCATGATCAAGTTTGTTACATTTTCTCTTTAAAATGTCATCACACTTTTTATCTATCACACTTCTAATACCAAAGTATTTATCCTGTTCACTCTGTACAGTAAACAACAAATAATTTTTGATACATGACTCCAGTGCATCAATTTGTTCATTTAAAATCAACATTTCTCGATCATAATTACGAATCAAAGCCTTTAAAATGTCCAGACCACATTTATCAAAAATGGTAATTCATTCTTTGTGCAGTTCAGTTCCTTCTGATACATTATTCGGATATTTAAAGACTCGCAAACCTTTGGGTACTATCCCATGTTTCAAACATCCCCCCAGATATGCTTTTTCAATATTTAAAGCTTTGTATCTAGTTAAACAATCCTGTAACTTATTGAGGCTTACTCTGTAAGTATCAGAATTGGTACCTTGTACTTGTTGCAAGTTTCTTTTTTGAAAAGTTGGCTTTGACTGCAGCCAGTCATTTAAATCCTGACATCCGTGGTCGTCGTTCGTTTCAGTTTCCTCAATGAGTCGGTTATTTGATTCTTGCGTGTTCACATTACCTCCTTGCGAATGCAAAATCATAGGTATATCGTTCCAGGAACCTTCTGGTTGCCCTAAACCTTGGTTAACTGTACTGTTCTCCTTCGGTAGTCGTTCACTGACGACTAGTGCTTCCTGATTACCAGGCAGACCTGTGTTTGAAAGTAACACAGCGACCCTGCGACCAATAGGAGTCAAGATATTCATTAGTTGTGTCAACTGATCGGAGATTCTAGTATCTCACCCATCTCCTGGCCCCGACCATCATTGGGGCTGTACGAAGGTGAATTCAGCTCTTCCAAAAGCTCCATAACAAATCCTTCCAAATAATACACCAAAAGAGCCAGTCCGGTAGAAATAAAACAAATAACCAGAAACGAGACAATGGAAGTGCTGTATGCAGAAACGTTTAGTCACAAGCATAAACGCTGAATTTGCACAAGGTGTTTTCATCCAAGGACCTCTCAGACTTCCTAAGACATGATGTAAAATGCTTCTGATTACATACTTATATACAATTCACCTAAATTGACTAATTTGCATCTTAAAAACATATTACTATTTATTATAAAATTCTTAAAAAATGAATTGAATATATAAGTGTATTTAAACCACCACAATTAATTAAAATATGTACACATATGTTATAATAGTATCAAATGAATCAATATAAATAATCATATATAATGGATGCACAAATAGATAAATGTAATAAATAACTTAATACCTGAACAGAAATTATAGAGAGATGATAGTTTAAAAATGGATATATTGTATACACACAACTGGAAAATACAACCAGTTTTTTGAGGTTCTCAGTTAAGAGTAATAATGACACCATAGATTTCTTGAATCTTAGTCTGATAAAAAGTTCCATGGGGAGCTTGAATACAGCATTGTATAGGAAAAATTGTTCGAGTAACCACTATTTGGAAGTTTCCAGTATGCATCTTAGACATACATTTCAGAAGATAGAGGTGGGACAAGGGCACAGGTTGTCTTGTGTATGGAGGATGACAACTTTAATAAGGAACTTGATACCCTACATGAACATATGTTAAAAAGGGGATATACTCGGAGAATATTAGATAAGGGACTGAAAACAGCACGAAAGTGCAGGACAAATAGAGCTAGTCCTTGGTTTTCAGCACATAGGCCACCACTAACAGGAGCAGTGGGCAATGTAGGTTCTACATATACATATAAGCCCAGGGTCATGATGCATTATAGTAATAATATTAATGGTGTCTGTGGCATCATTAAATATAATTGGAAAATATTAATGAGTGAGGATAGCCTGAGAGGCTTATTGGATGCTGAACCAAAATTTGGGTTTAGACATAACAGAAATTTAAAAGATCTATGTCATGAACCCAGCATGAGATGGAAGCATGGACCCATTTCTGATATTTGGAACCTTTTCCTGTAGCCACCGTAAAGCCTGTTCATATATTAGTGATAGGAATTATTTTGTACATCCTGTCATAATTGCTACCCAGTTAGGTCAAATCACATAATCTTAAGTAAAGCTTGCAATCCTTTGCAGGCCACATTACTTGCTCTCCAGGGCCATATGCAGCCTGCAGGCCTCTGGTTAGACACCCCTGGTCTAAACTAATTGTGCCTGAAGTGAGTATTGTAACAGTGATAATATAACTGGAAGTGAGATCTTTAGAAAAAGGTAGAAACAAATTCCTTAGAAAAAAATGGGAATTGTGGGAACAGTACATGCCAAATGTTTTAGAGGTGGAATGAAGTTTAAGGGAAGTCATGAATTAACCAATTTATGTAATGTTGGATTGTCGATTGTATAAATATTAATATGGTTTGTTTTAATTTATATAAATGTGTGTTTGCCTGTATCTTCAGTTATAACTAAGGGCAAAGAAGTGTGCTGAGTTTTACCTGTCAGTGTCAAGGAATACAAGATTACCATGTTGTAGATTATGAACTATAAAGAAAGGAATGGTGCTGTTTGCCAGATCATGTTTCAGAGCAATCGAGTGTTACACCTATAAAGAAAATAGAGGTCATCTGTAACAAAGAATAAAGAAACCCAGTGTGTATTTCCTGTTAACAGGCATGCAGAAACTGCTTATAAGAAGCCTTCTTTTTTAGATAAATACAAGTCTTTCTAACCTCTCCCATCCCTGTTAAAGAGCGGCTACTCCTGTTATTGCTTCAGGTGGTCATTGCATCACATCAGATTCAATGTGAGCAGCTTAGATAACATGCACAGATGTATCAGCAAGGATTATTAAGAGGTGTAACAGAAGTGTACCCATGCAGCTGAAGACAAAGCCATGTACAGAATGCCAATACAATGTGCAGCAGCAGCTCATTTCCCACACCTGCTGCCAGCTCTAGGAAATATCACAGCAGAGGACATCCAACAGTGATTGGGCCCACACCTGCTGCAGTGCAAGCTGTTGCCAGCTCTAGGAAATATCACAGCAGAGGACATCCAACAGTGATTGGGCCCACACCTGCTGCAGTGCAAGCTGTTGCCAGCTCTAGGAAATATCACAGCAGAGGACATCCAACAGTGATTGGGCCCACACCTGCTGCAGTGCAAGCTGTTGCCAGCTCTAGGAAATATCACAGCAGAGGACATCCAACAGTGATTGGGCCCACACCTGCTGCAGTGCAAGCTGTTGCCAGCTCTAGGAAATATCACAGCAGAGGACATCCAACAGTGATTGGGCCCACACCTGCTGCAGTGCAAGCTGTTGCCAGCTCTAGGAAATATCACAGCAGAGGACATCCAACAGTGATTGGGCCCACACCTGCTGCAGTGCAAGCTGTTGCCAGCTCTAGGAAATATCACAGCAGAGGACATCCAACAGTGATTGGGCCCACACCTGCTGCAGTGCAAGCTGTTGCCAGCTCTAGGAAATATCACAGCAGAGGACATCCAACAGTGATTGGGCCCACACCTGCTGCAGTGCAAGCTGTTGCCAGCTCTAGGAAATATCACAGCAGAGGACATCCAACAGTGATTGGGCCCACACCTGCTGCAGTGCAAGCTGTTGCCAGCTCTAGGAAATATCACAGCAGAGGACATCCAACAGAGATTGGGCCCACACCTGCTGCAGTGCAAGCTGTTGCCAGCTCTAGGAAATATCACAGCAGAGGACATCCAACAGTGATTGGGCCCACACCTGCTGCAGTGCAAGCTGTTGCCAGCTCTAGGAAATATCACAGCAGAGGACATCCAACAGTGATTGGGGTTCACTCCTAGTGAGGCACAATGCAATGAAGGCAGGTAGGTACAGACTTTGTGTTGATGACAGGGGGGAAAATAACACTGCTGGAATGCAATCCTATATGAGTCATAACTGAAACATTCTCTACTCTTACGAGGACATCCAACAGTGATTGGGGTTCACTCCTAGTGAGGCACAATGCAATGAAGGCAGGTAGGTACAGACTCTGTTGATGACAGGGGGGAAAATAACACTGCTGGAATGCAATCCTAAATGAGTCATAACTGAAACATTCTCTACTCTTACAACTGTGTGCTGAAAGATATACAGTGTCCATGAGTGTATATGTACAAAGAACAATATTTGCAATGGAGAACTGGTATATTACTTCATGACAGGCAAAAGCAGGCCTTGTATGACTCCTTATTTAATTACCTCATTGGCCAAAGGGTATAGGGGTTATACCTGTTCTACAATATTTGTTCATTGACATCAATAGCGTGGTGTGCAATGCCATCTGTACCGTTTACTTGAGGTGCATCCACACAGATGCCTTTTCCACTTGAGGCAGTTACGATAGGAAAAAGTCAGGTGGTCTGATCCATGACTGCATTATGCTTGCAATGTAAATTTCTAGATGGAGATTAAGGAGCTGTTAGTGCTGATATCTGGAGGGGGGCAGGTTACCTGATAACTGTCATGCAGTTTGCACAGTGCATATGAAGTTATACAACAATAATTATATTCAGGGACACCATGACTGTACTGCAAAAAAATGCCATAAGCCAAATGTCCTCCTAGCCAATAGTATTGAAAGCAAGCACTAGTCAATGCTGACTCTCCTGTCGACATACACTGCAAGTGAGCTGCAGCAGCAGGAGGCACATTCGAATGGGGTAGAAGAGATTGTAAGTGAATCAAGTGAAGTGATTTTCAGAAATCAGAGAAGCCACACAGGATGCAGTACAGTGAAGGGATATTAGTATGTTTATATAACTTCTTGCATAATCTTTAGGCCCATTGGAATGCTTTCATGTTTTCAAGTGCTACCACCACCTAATAAGATCAAGACTTCCCGATGATGAACAAATGGACTGGCAGGCAGTGGGGACAAAGTGAAACAAAAACAAAAATTAATCTAAGGAGATGCAGTTATTCTGACACTGTTACCATCCCTAAGCAGAAATTGTGCATCTTGCTTGGTTGAGATACCACTATATGCTACATTGTAATTCCCTTCATCCTAAGACAGGAAAGGAGAGGAGAGAATGAACCAATACTGCCCAAGCCATGTCCTTGAGAAGCTATATCTTATGCTCTTCTCTTCTGTTCTTGAATTTCACTATTTTAAATGCAGACCTTGCCGAGGAGGACTATTCTGTTTATCTGTAACTGGTAACCTGCCACACTATAGCAAACTCATATTTATTAACTCTGAGTAAGCACTTTGCTTTCAAATTTCACCTCATGGTTTGTCTGACAATGTCACAACTTGAAGTTGTTGACAAACTCTTTGCTGCAACCCCAAGTGGACCATAGTGGTTTCACTAAGTTTATTTGTAGATTGTTTCACTTATAGGTGAACATGGCTGACATGGGCATCCCTTCCAATTAGAAGAAGAAAGCAAAACAAAGCAAGCAAAAAGTGACTTTGCAATCTGTTATAGAGTATATTTTTACATAGAGTAAACTAATGTTATAAGATGCTGAAGAAACATATATTTAAGAAAGCAAAGCCAAAACCAACAACAAATATAGCTTTTTTTTTAACTGAGTGGCACAGTGAAAGGCACATACATTCAGCTGGACACACACAGCACCCCACCCCCCACCCCCCCCGCACACACACACCCTACTCTGGGAATGGCATTTATATCCTGTATGAACAATCACATTGTAAAGCTATTCACCTGACCCATATCTGGTGCATTGTTGCACCTTAGAATTGTCAGATAAAGATAAAGGTTCACCATAAAGAGGAAGGCTGTATATCTGAATAAACTGCAAATATAAGTGAAAGAGCAGGGAAACTACATAGTTATGCATCAGCAAATGCTTTGAAAAATGAATACTATATGGTTAATAAAGCTTTGACATACTATACCAGTGAGGACATTTTAGACCAAACTGAGTTACCCCGTGGTCTTGGCAGCGTGACAATTCTGGCCTTTTATAGACATGTCTATATGTATGTAAGATTGTACATTTAACAGGTTGCTAGACAGTGAGTTAAAGTGAGTTCAACAATGTGGTAGAACAGAATATTGTAATGACACAACTACAGTTGTAAACCTAAAATTATACAGTAAAGGCTCATTCAAAAAATGAGCACACTGATTGGACAGCCCAGCCAGTGCCCACTATAAATCAAGCAGTGGCCAGACTTCCTTCTATTGGCATTTGAAGAACCATTGAGCAGCCAGATTTCTATTATATGTTGAGGGACAGAGCAAAATATAAGAAAAGTCAGGTATGTTCTGCCAAGCTAAACAAATAGAAACTTACCTGACTGTCCTTATATTTTTGTACTTTCCCTTGTAAAATCTGTTTTTATTTTTAACTTCTATAATCATCGCGGCCGTTTATATTTTTGTTTTCTTCACTGCTGCACTTGCTCTGCACTGATGACAATATGCAAGCGATGGAGCACAAGTCCCATATGCATGCGCAGTACGTCAGTCTTCTTTCAAATTCTCTTCCCTAGACTGAAGTGTCTTTGCACAAATACTGCGATGTTTCCACTCTGGGACAGTAATCAAGGAGCCTGAGTCCTCACCCCTGACACTGGAGAGGGACATCCCATATTGGTGAGTTGTGGCATATATATTGAACTTCTGTAGCCTGTAAGCAGATATCACTTATAGGTATAATTCTCTCAGCAGCCACATGGTAAACATTCAGAGTTTCATATCACAACAGTTTTTATTTATTTTTTTGCTAGTTTAATTTAGTCAGGAAAAGCAGGCAAAGATGTCAACAGAGGATTATGGCAATCTGAGAAAGAACCAGTTGTCTAAGGTGTGTGAAGCCAAAGGACTGGTGCATGCCAACCTGATTAAATAGGAAATTATTTCAGCCTTGGTTGCAACTCAGACCAGCATCCAGGAGGATAACCAATCTGGTGATGGGAATTTGCAGGTCTCAAAAACAGGACAGTTCAACTTTTCCTCAAAGGACTTAAAAATCCATCTGGAGTTATACACTTGAACTGGAAGTCAAATGTTGGGAACTATAATCCACAGAGAGACTGCGGCATTTGGAGGCCAAAGAAAATGAGAAGCAGTGTCAACATGAGAGGGAGATGCCGACTCTTCGTCAGGCTCATGGAGGTAATGGAGGAGAGAATAGCCAAACTCCAGAAGCAACAAAGGTCAGTAAATTTCTTCTACAATTTACAGAGAGTTATCATTTTGATATTTGTATTCATATATTTGAAAGAGTATATAAACAGTATAATGTTGACCAAGAGCTCTGGGTACTGTTCCTGACACCTTACTCCATGATAAAGCTGTAACTGCTGTTTCTAAATTGTTTCAATAAACTATAAAAAGTAAAGAAATGTTTTAAATTAACATCTGAAGCTTACAGAAAAGTTTTGTAACCATTGACCCAAGGCAGGTGAAAGTGTGTGTGATTATATTGGTGAGTTAAACACTTATTGTCCGTAGTTGTGTGATTGGGTGACAGGTCACCACTTTTGAAGGGCTGGTAGATGTATTGGTGAGGGAACAAGCACTTAGCACTTTGCCTGATGACATGAGAATCTGGTTGGCAGACTGAAAATATAACTCTGCAGATGAGCTGGGGAAGAAAGAGGATCTGTACTTAGCAAGCAGGGTATCACTGCACAGGAAATGGATTCTTAGTGTTGCACATGGATATAAGGGAACTCACAGTGGATAAATCTAAACCACTCCAACAGAGTGCACCAGTAACAGGGGAAGCCACTGGTTCAGGTACATGGCCAGGATCAAGGGTTAAATGTTTTAAATGTAACCAGTGGGGCCATGTGTCATATAGATGTCCAGATAGGCAAGGTGAGGATAAATGGTGGGGGAGCCAGCAAGTAGGGATAACAGTACTCCAGGGGAAAGTTGTCTGGAGACAACAGGGGTACCAAATTTTCAAAAGATGATGTATCCTATCTTAGTGGATGCAAAACAGGCCACTGCTGAGAGAGGCAGAGCCTCCGACATGGCCATTGTGAAGCCTGTAGTGGTTAGAAGAGCAGTACTTGCTTGGGCGGTCCACTCTAGTCTGAGCTTTAGGAGGGACCCCATTTTAAATGCCTTTGGCCAGGGTTCACCTTGACTGGAAGGGTGGAAAGGAAGCAAGCAAGTAGATGTGTTTGAGGATATCCTTGCAGACGTCCTGATAGGGAATGATTCTGATAATGCCGTACCTTGTGTGCATGCAGTTACATGCAGCAAGGCTTGAAGACAGGCATGTGGGTCTGGTAGCCTGGGGTAGACCCAGACAGACACCACACTTGAAGCCAGGGCTGGTGAAGTGGCTATTTTGGGGGGGGGCTACCCTGTAGTAGTGAGCCTGAAGGTGAGCCACAGCTGCTGGTAGGTACTGATGTTCCCTTGAGCAGAGTGACTCAAGGGCAGAGGTGAATGGTAGTACCCAGGCTAACAGTGATGCAAAGCTGTCAGGATACCAGACTTCCTGTGGAAGGGGAGCTGGGAAGAGTCACAAAAGTAGAGCTGAGACAGGATCAGCTCTCAGACCGTACACTAAGAGGCTTGAGAGAGGTAGCTAGGAGGGCACCTGATTCTCAAGGAAAAGAGGAGTCTGTATACTGGAACAAAGATTTACTGTATAGAGACTAGACCCTTGAGGGAGGGCTAAAGGTTGAAGTAATACAGCAGTTGGTAGTGCCTAGAGCCTACTGTCTGGCACTTCTAGCCATACTCTATAACATTCGTTTTGCAGGTCATATGGGCATAAAGCATACCAAGAGACGCATTCTGCAGGATTTTAATTGACTTGGGATTACAAGGGATGTAACATGGTACTGCAGGACCTGTGAGCAGTGCCAAAAAGTAGGCAAGGCAGGAGACAAAGTCAAGGCTCCTTTGATGCCTTTGCCTGTGATTAAAGAGCCATTTCAGAGGGTAGCTGTGGATATTGTGGGGCCTCTGAGTACCACAAGTTCCACTGGGAAGTAGTAGATTCTAGTGGTAGTTGATTATGACTTGAGATGTACCTCTCTGGACGATATGAAGAGAGACATGATTCAGCTCACTGAATGTGTCTCAGACAGATATGTCCCTAGCCTTAAGCAGCATCCTACCATCACCAAGAAATATGCCTCAGTGCAAACAGAAAATTATTGACTTTAACAATCGCCTTAGTTTCTGGTGTCATTTCAAGGGGATCAAGTACCTGACAGCCTAGGAGGACATGATTGACAGGCCACGATGCTTTGCCAGAGATGGCCTTCATCTGTCTCCCCTGATCTTCAGGCTCCTGGCAAAGGATCTTGCCTCCCTCATAGTCCCTTTTTTGTCAAATTCATGAGCACAAAATTGCCAACATGAAAAAATTCTTCTAAATGAAATTTAAAGGTCATGCTGCTAAACGCTATGAGTTTTAGCATGAAACTGCACTCATTGCAAGTATTCCTCACCCTGGAGGATGCTGACATTTGTGCAGTCACTGAAACTTGGTTCAAAGCTGCAGAGAGTGCCCCAGCCATATGAGGTTTCTCATTCTACCATACTTTCAGACTCCAAACGGAGGGTTACAAAGCCAAAGAAGGTGTAATTTCAATATTTATCAAAGGCATGCACTCTTCCAGGCTGGTCAAACAGTATGACACATAGGAGCCACTCCAAGTGCAGTTAGCTGTTGACAAAACACCTATTCAAATCATAGCTAGCGACAGATGCCCAACCCTGACTCAGGAAGTCCACTCCACCTATCTGGACTGACTTGAATCCATCAAGATTCAACCCTCTACCCTGATTCTGGGTGACTACTCAACTATAGAGTGGAAAACCTATTCTAGCCCAAACATGAACGCCCAGCGATTCCTCGACTTATTCAATGCCAGTGCATTGGATCAGCTGGTGAGCACCCCCATGAGAGGTGAAAATATCTATAAAATGATCACTTTCAAAGTTACCATCTCCCCTGACCCCACCCCCTGACTACATTCTCCTGAGAGCAGGTATAAGCAGCTTCACAACCACTGTCCCTTCAGTTGGAATGAGCACTAATGTCCAGGCCTACACCAAAAAAACTATGAGCATCTACATAGCAGTATGGACTCAGTAATATCTGAAAGGACCAAATTGTCTTCCTCAAGGAAGAGTAAACCTGTCTGGTAGACAGCAGCAATAACCAAACTCTATAATAAAAGGAAAAAATATTGTCCAGGAACAAGAAGGAGCAGGTGCCAAGTTGGAAACACTCTCCTCTCCTTCTGAACAATCAAATAAGGTCACTGGTGAAATCCTGTAAGGCTAACTTCATGTCCAAATTAGCCACATCCCCTAAGGACAATCACAAGGCATTCCTTACATACATCTGCAGTCTCAAAGTTAATGCCCAAATCTGGTCTGAACTGGTGGTTAAGAACACATATACAAATACTGTAGATATAGCCAACCTGCTGGCAGATGGGTTCAGTGAAAACCTCACCCCCTGTTCCCCCATCAGCAAACAAGGACATTCCCAGCAACTACCCCACTCCCCTCATCACCAGGGAGCTGGTCTTTAATGCCCTCTCAAAGGCAAAAAATATTCTCCATGGGACCTGACAACATCTCTGGCTGCATTCTACATGAACTTAGGCTTGAGCTTTCAGCTCCGTTCAGCACCCTATTCAACCAAAGCCTAAGCACTGGTTTCACCGCAGCTGAATGGAGGACAGCCACTGTCATCCCTCTACACAAAGGTGGAGTGTCTACTGACTCAGGCAGTTATAGGCCTATTAGCCTAACTAGCCTGATCTGCAAGGCTATGGTATGCATTATCATGGACCTTAGAAACAAGGACATTGTCAACCTCCAAATGCGTGATCCCACACAGTTTGGTTTTGTCTAAGGGAGAGCATGCATGTTAAACTTGGTCAACTTCTTCAATACAGTCACCAAAGCCATGGACAAGGGGGAGATGGTGCACACCTCCTACCTTGACCTAGCTAAAGCCTTCAACACTAGTCCCCACTTGGGCTTAATAGATACTGTCCCACCTAGGTATCAACCTGTATGTTACCAGATGTGTTGCTAACCGGCTCACTGATAGAATCCACTCAGTCAAAATAGGGGAAGCCACCTCTAGTAGGAGAACCATAATGAGCGGTGTATCCTAAGGATTGGTCTTGGGGCCTGTATTGTTTGGGATATACTTTTCTGAGGTGCAAGCCAAAACCAGTGGTCTGTGGCAGATCAAGATTGCAGATGACTGCAAGCTGGGTGCTATCTTAAATTCCCCTAGTGATATGAACATCTTCCAAGAGGGCCTTACCCAAACTAATGACTAGTACCAGAAGCATGTCCTGAAATTGAATGCCAAGGAATGCATCATTATCTCCTTTGCTGAAAATGGTGTCCCCACTAATTATCGTATTAATAACAATGTAAATCTACTAAGCATGCGATTAGTTGTGAGGGACTTGGGCACCTAGGTTGATAGCAACCTGACTTTTGACCACCACTTTGTCTCCATTGTACGAAAGGCTTTTTACGTGGCCCACCTTATAATTAAAGGTATTTCATCCAGGAACAATGAGGTCATAACATCCCTGTACTCTTCCCTTATCAGACTCATTATCGAGTAGAGTGCCCCCTTTGGCATGTACCTTGCCAAGCACATGCAGCAACTGGAGAGACCACAGAGGTTTCTGACCAGAAAAATTCAGGGTCTCAAACACCTATCCTATACAGATAGGATAAAAGCCCTGTCCTACTCAGTCTCATACAGACTGCACAGTGGTGAACCCTGTGTCTGGCATACAAGGCCATCTCAGACCCAGCCTTGATGGAATTGCTGCATATCCGTAAGTCAGACTCCACTCATGTAACCCGCACACAAGTCCTCGACCTGGTCTGTGACATTAATAGAACTTGGTGGTGGGATAGATTTGTGTCTCAGACTCCCCCATCTGTGGAACAGACTCCCTCTCCATGTCAAGCAGAGTACCTCACTAGCCCTTTTTAAGGCTATATACACCCCTGGGATCCCACCTGTATCCCTACTGGCCAGGGGAAACAGGTGCTGACTTTGTGGGAGCATGGGTAAAATTCTTGGGTAGGCTTATAAGGGTCTCTGGACCTATAGCCTAGTATTATCCTATGAACCTATGTTACCAGATACCCAGAGGCGGTGGCTCTGTCCTCCAAGGCAGAGACAGTGACAAATACTTTTTGTAGAGATTTTCAGCAGGGTTGGTTTCCCAAGAGAAATACTGAAAGGTGCCAATTTCATGTCAGACCTGCTGGCTTGTCTGTGGAAGCACTGTGGGGTGAAGCACCTAAAAGCCACCCCTACCATTCTCAGACTAATGGTTTTGTGGAGAGGTTAAACTCTGTACTAAAAACCATGCTACATGCATTTGCAGACCAATTTGAGAGAGTAGGAAAAATATTTGCTCCATCTGCTGTTTCTTTATGGAGCAGTACCTCAGGAATCCACAGATTTTTACCCTTTGATTTTCTGTATCAGCATTGGGTAAGGGGGGGGGTTAGATTTGATTTGTGATGTAGATAGGTGAGAATGCTTGTGTTGAAAGATGTATTTGTAAAACTTCTTGTGTTAAAATGCATCAATAGTGTGCCCTGCTGGAAAGAAAAGGAATGTATATGTATTAAATTAACTGTATATGTATATGTTTTAATAGAGGATACTGGAAGGGAAGAGGTTAATCACAATTCAGCTGCAGCAAACTTAGAAAAATATCTGAAATTAAATTAGGCCATAAAAATTGTATCTTACAGTTCTGGTTGCAGACAGAGACAAAATGTCTGGGAAACTAAATATTAGGAAGCCTTCTTTATTGTTTCTAGCAGGGAGCTAACTGCTAATCTGGCAGGGTAGATGTTTGAAATGGTTTTATGACTTCCAGGAGCAGCAGCAACAGATCTCAGAAAATCTGTGTGTATGGAAACACATAGGTGCTAAATCCTGACAGGTTCTAACAATGGGGGGTTCATGGGAACCAGAAGCCAGATGACCAGATGTATGTGATGTAATTTTGTACAGAAATAATGTTTTAATATTAGACGAGACTGAAGTCAGACTGAGCAGTCTGTTTTGGAACCTGACACAGGAGGAAGACAACCCACCCACTTCATTTTGCCTTGTACTAGTAAGTGACCAGGGACTTAGCACTCTTTAGATTAGTCAGGAAAATATAGTGAGAGTATTTAAGTATTGTTTTTCTGTAACTCTGTGAATCTTTCCGGCTGTGTGCCTTTTAATATTTCCTGTGTTGAAACTCTGGTGTTTACCATAAATAGAAATTTAGTATTATCATGTTCTTTTATTATTAAAAATAATTAAACTTCTCATTGTGGCTGGTCCTTTTAGAAAAAATATTTAAGTTTTCTGAGTATTTGCATATTTTTATTTGGTGATAACTCTGGTCACTCCTGAAAGCCTTGCTGTTTGGTGAACATTACCATTTGTATTAATATTAATTTCACTCCGTATAACTGGGTACCATTTTAAGAGCCTTAGGTAGCTGGCTTTGCAATTCCTGGTAGCAGTGATGACTACCTTAGTCTGGGCAGCAGAGGGCACAGTAGGTAAATCTATGCTAGCCTTTCCCATGTGTGTTTGCGTGGGAAAATAAAAATCTCAGTGTGCATATGTCAGTTACTTGGAGCAGGGACAAGAAGTACTGGTTTCACAGAGAGTGGTGGATGACTTGGCTTGGACACTCAGCTGAGGACTTACCTGTGTAACTTTGCCAGTGGTGCCTTACTGTGGACCTGGGAAGAGACTGACAGAAATCCAGACCCTGGGCTGAGTGTGTTCCCTGTGTACTCTTAAGGGAAATTGTGCTTGATGCAGAGATGTCTGCATCTGGAAATACTGAGTGTATCAATTTGTACTCCAAGGGAACTTCCCTTTCCAGTGTCAGTTATGAGGATTCAGGCCCCTTGATTAGGGACCCAGAGTGGGGATGTCACAAATACATTAAGAAAGGTAAGCAACTTCTTTATTAAATGTAATTGTGTAATAATCTACACCAGTATATGGGTATATCAGGATATAGCCATTGTTGGCTTTATTTAATGACTTGGGCTTTGACCTCATGATCAAACCACACCAACCATGGGGAAACCCTGATATACCCACACAGCTGTGGATTATTGCTTAAAAAACACAACTGAGGATTCTAATGGTAAAGAAGTGTGTTGAACATTAGCCACCCATGTCAAGAAATACAACATTGCTGTGTTGTAGATTATGAACTATAAAGAAAGGAATGGTGCTGTTTGTGTTGGACCTTGTTCCAGAGAAACCTAGTGTTACAACTATAGAGATAATTTAGGTTATCTGTAACAAAGAAACTCACTGTGTATTTATTTCATGTTTTACAGACATGTAGAAACTGCTTGCAAAAAGCTGCCTTTTTTTTAAACAAATACAAGTTTTTCTAACTTGTCCCATCCCTGTTAAAGAGCGGCTACTCCTGTTATTGCTTCAGGTGGTCATTGCATCACATCAGTTTCAATGTGAACAGCTTAGATGTACAGCTGTGATAAGCTAAAGGAGCACTTCCAAGAAATTGCAGTTCAAATACAGCGTGAATAAACAGTTGTGCAATAGTTGGTATGGGAGACTTAGTAGAGCAAGAAGAAAGCACAAATCATACTCTGCCTTCCCGTTAAGACGTGGCTCACTGTAGCACTACTCACCAATAACATCACTGGCCAAGCACTGAATACTACATGTAGAAGCTGCCACAGTAGCAAATGCATGTGTGTCAACTGGCTGAGTACTAGACAAGGCTATTTCTGCAAAAGTTACAGACTGTTCAGTGACATACGTTGGCTATTCAGTCATGAAAACCTGCCCCATAGTTCTGTGCATAATACGGGGTGGTGCCAACCCTATACACAGATCTGTCAAGTCTTCTGATGAAGGTGAGTAACACAATGTCTGTGAAGTGATGCTGAGCACTACAGGCAGTATCTCGACCATGGTTCTAAGCTAATGCAATGCCCATGATAGTAATCATTGGCTTCCAAGTTTAATGTGAATGGTAGGCGAATGACAGCTTGTATAGGGAATGCAAAGAAAAATGCACCTCATACTGCAGGCTATGTATACCAAGTCTGGAAACAGCTAGGCAAGATGAACTACAAAGGTGTATACCTCACATCACCCACCTATGTTAGCGTAGGTGTAAACTATCTTTGTGTCAAATGCTATCAAGGAGGAGACCATTGCATCCACAGATGTATCAGCAAGAATTAAGAAGTGTACGTATGCAGCTGAATACAAAGCCATCTAGAGCATGCCAGTAAAACGTGCAACAACAGCTCATTTGCCATACCTGCTGGGGAATATCACAGCAGGGGACATCCAAGGGAGATTGGGAGTCACTCCTGGTGAGGCACAGTACAATGAAGACAAATAGGCACAGGCTGTCTGTGTTGATGACAGGGGAAAATATGCAATCTTATATGAGTCATAAATTAAATATTCTCTACCTTACAAACATGTGCTGAAGGATATACAGTGACTGAGTATATACATGCTAGGAACAATTGCTGTAGTGAAACACTGGTATGCTGCCTGATGACAGGCAAAAGCACACCTTGTATGACTCCTCATTTAATTAAATCATTGGTCAAAAGGTATAGGGGACTATACATGTTCCAAAATATTTCTTCACAGACATCAATAAAGGGGCATGCAGTGCCTTTTGTACAGCTTTTTTAAGGTGCATCCACACTGATGCCTCTTCCACCTGAGGCAGATACTATGGGAGAAAATCAGGTGATTTGATCTATGACTGCATTATGATGACAATCTGAATTTCCAGAAAGAGATTAAGGAGCTGTTAGTGCTATCTGGGGGTAAGGGGCGGTGTACCTGATAACTGTCATGTAGTTTGCACAGTGTGCATGAAGTCATGCAGCAATAATTATATTTAGGGACACTATACGAGTTATAAGACCCGTGTCATGTGTGAGCAGTGGGTGATGACTTTTTCCCACCTAGCTGTTGGGCTGTGGAGGAGCTGTCTGCTGCCTCCTTGCAACTGAATGCAAATATTTAGTAGTAACACAGGAAGCTCCATGCCATTCCCAGACTACCAGCCTGCAGTTCTGTCACTGGATTTTAACTTGGCTGTGTCTACCACCTTAAGAGACCATACTTTATGGTCTCCCCCTCTCTTAAGTGGCAACAATAGGCACAGTGCTATGATGCAGTGGAGTGCATTGTGGCCAGAAGTCACTATCATATGTAGGACTTTGCCTGGGCCATCACATTTCTTTTGCCAGTTAACTGCCATACTATTAGGGGCCACCTTCTGCACACGTTTCCTTCTCATTCTGCTGTTTTTCCATTACTTATAACCCCATCAGTATATTCAACTTTTCTACAGTCCTCAACTCTCTTGCCCTGTTTCTGTGGTTTGATGTTTCATGCCTGTGACTGCTGGGTTCTGTTTTTTTGGCATTGATCCCTGCTACCTGGGTATTGTGATGTAGACTGTGGACTTGCCTGTTTTGCAGATTCTGTGCCATCCCACATTCCTTTGCACTACAGTTTGTTTGGATGTCACCGTATGGGTTCATTGCATTTCTTGATCTTGCCTCTCCAGATGGCCTCCCACCTGTCCTAATCACTCCCCGAATGTGTGCCTGTTAAGCAGGTGGGGTGAATACGGATCCACAGTATCACTTTGTGTAGAGGTAAGGGTAGCATGTTCTATTTCTATGAACTTGGATCTATGTGGGACATTGGTGACTGCTTGCCACAGTGCCATGTACTGGGCACTGCCTGTGTGCATACATGGTTACAAGTAGCTATTCTCACAGTTGTGCAGGCAGGGATATCTAACAGTTGTCTCATGTTTACTGACAACAACTCTCTACCTAAATTGACTCAGTGTTGTTGAATGTTTTTGGAGGAAAAGCACTCGCGTGAAGACTAATAGCATGCAGGTTATTGGTACCATACAACATCACATTAAACTAATCAACACAGTTCAGATCAAACAAATAGGCCTACATATGCTGAGATTGCTGAAAGTAACCTACCTAAACCACAAATGCCTCCTAAATATAGCATAAGGAACAAGTACCCTCATTAACCTCACAGATGTAGAAGACAAAACGCAGACAGTACCCACAATGAAACAGACTTTTAAGAATTAGACTGAATCAATTCAAAAGGCCATGCCAATATCCCAGTAATAAATGACTGCCTAATGAGACACACCAGTGCACACACACCAGGCTGTTCACAGAAAGGGCCATGGTCATTTGCCTGTCAGGTGCCAGGATTTGCTACATCATGCATGCACCCAAGGCTTTGCAGTATAAGTATATGTAGCATCATTCTTGCTGATGGTAAAATGTTGCTCAAGGCTAGGTTCATACCTGCCTCAGACACATTCCTCAAGTTCTGTCATGTGTCTCATGTAGTCAGGTCAGTATGTCTCAAGTAATTTCCACTGGTGTGAGCTATGACTGTATCGTAGGTTTACTTATAATGCAAACTGAATTTGAGACGTACCATGTGTACAGCATATTCAGATCCACTGCATTGGATGAAGGTACTGAATGTTGCACTGTCTCCATAGTCTTAAAAGTAATTTCACTTCCAGACTCATTAGAAAAGATGATTTCCATGAACTCTTCCATGTCTAGGTTGCTATTAACAAAGCCCCTTGTCATATCATAGCTAAAGATAGACCCACCTCTGTCACCTCAGCCCGTAACTCCTGACTAATCAGTATGAACGTTCTATGCATTAAGCCAAATCCTCTTCTATGAGATGTCAACTACCCCTTCAATAACTGGATGACATATAGGTCTTCAAACATGTATGCCCAGAAATTTATGTACTTTGTCAATGCAATCTCTCTGGACCATTTAGTCTGCACCCCAACAACGTCCAGAAAAATCCTGGATTTTGTCTTTGCACCCCACCAATTATCTTCTACTATGCTCAAATAAAGCCAGAAGCATCTTCCAATTCCTTGGTATTCAGAAATTGTGCCAAGGTTAATCTATAAAAACTGAGTGACTTTGTTAAATTCAAAAGCCCCTTCCATGTTGATGACCCCATCACTAAACTCTCTGCACATGTAGATAGCTAAATAGATGCATCTGTCCACTTTAAAAGTAAATACAATGCCACATTTGAAAAATAAATCCCTATGGTAAAACCCTTATAAAAACAGATGGTAGAATAAAAAGCAAACCTCACTGCGTGCAAAAATCAATTTAACTCTCAAGAGGCCAATAATGCTTTTGCAAAACTTAACAAGGAACTGCAGACCTTTGTCAAATCATATAAAGCCTGATATGAGTTAAAAATAGCCACCTAGGCAAAGGATAACTCTCAAAGCTTTTTTTAATTCTTAGAAATCTCAGAAGTAATGTCTAGTATTGCACAAAGCTACTGCAACTTCTATCAATTCTTAACCAATATTTTTATATTATGTTTAATTTCTTATTATTTAAACTGCACGTTTTTGTTTTATTTTTGAATATTGTAAAATGAATGTTCTTAAAATGTTTTGTAATAATTTGAAGCTTTTATCCCTAGCGCTTCTACCAGCCAGACTTTCCTGGTAATCAAATGTCAATAAATAAATAGTAAAGGATAGCAAATTCTCAGACCCAGAGGATAAGCCAATCTACTAGAGGACAGGTTTATTTCAGACTTTGCCCCCATTTCACCTACTACATTCTTACCTCACATACTTGTACCTACACCCCATTAAATCTCAAGTCCTCAAGGTCCTATCCAAGACCAAGCACACTTATTATATAGGGCCATACAGCATACTAGGATGTTTGCTCGTCAGCCTCAGACATGACTGTCAGAACCCCTACAGAAGTTATTCAGTATATGCTTCCAAAGAGGCTTCATGCTGGATGGAGGACAGCAACAGTCGTCCACTTGCATCAATGGACCTGGGTAATTATAGACTCATAAGCCTGACCAGCCTTGTGTAGGCTGTGGAAAGGCTAATTATGGAATTAATAAATGAGGACATAGGCAAACTGCAAACTCAACCAAGCAAGCTCATATTCATCAAGGGCAGATGCTGCCTAATATTTGACATGTTCGAGAAGGTTATGAAGAAATGGAAGAGGATAACTTAGTACACACTATATATGTAGACCTCACAAAGGCATCCATCACCAATCCATACTCAGGTATCATAGATAAGATGTCAGCCAAATCAGGTAAATGTAAATCCCTGTGTAACTCATTGAATAACAAATTGGCTCGCAAATAGATCACAGGATATTAAGGTGGGTATCTCTACATCCTCCAAAAGACCTGTCACTAGTGGTGTACCCCCAAGGTTCAGTCCTTGGGCCACTCCTCTGTGGCATTTAACTTTTAGAGGTCAAAGAAAATTTTAAGGGTTTATGGCTGATCAAGTTTGCAGACAACTGCAAAATTGTTCCAGCATAAACTCATCAGAGGACCCCAAATTCCTGTAAGATAGCCTTACCCAAACAAGTATCTGTTGTCAAATTCATGGACTGAAACAAACTGCCAAGATATGGGTAATTGTATCCTTCACGTATTACTTTCCTATAACATCACAGCACATCAGTGAAAGTTGTTCCCTTAGTCAGAGATCTGGAACCCTATGTTGACAAGTAACTGTCCTTTGATTGTCATGTATCCACTATCGTAAAGAAGCTCTTCATTGCACAACTTATCCAAAGGTATAGAGTCAAAGTCCAGGACGATAATTATTCAGCTGCTTTCCATTCTCGTTGTGCCAGTAATTGAATATAATATCCCATTCAGTATGTAACTCTACTAACAACTGTCACAACTGAAGTGACCACTGTGCTGTCTCTCTAAAAAATTATACAGACCATTTCAAAGACTTGCCTCTCTTCTCAGTATATTACTGGTTACTAAGAGCTGACCTCTGCCTTGTGTACAGAGTCTCAACAAACCTTATCCTGTCAGACCTACTACACATTTCAAGTCTTGTGATATCATGAGATCTCAATCTCTCTTGCAATATAAATTTACCATGTTGAAAGGATAAATATGTATCTCAGAAAATATCTCTTCTGTGGAACAGTCTTCCACTCAATAAAGCAAAGTACTTCCTACTCTAGTTCAGCATCAATGACCCTTAAGAAAGGTTGGCCTTTTTAAAAAAAAGTTGCAACGTTGTAGCTGTTTTGTGCTTATTCTGAAGAAGTCACCCTACAAGGGTGATGAAAATGTGTGGAGTTTTTATAATAAACTGTCTTGCGTTAAGAACTTTGCTTGCAGCTGTTGGTCATCCTTTTCTTCTGGTTTGTTTTGCAAAATAAATATTGACATAAATGGCAGCACATAATCCAAGCAGTAAGGCTTTTCAGAGTGGCCCTGGTTTTATTGCAGTAAGCATAAACACTTAGGTTACTAAACGTACTTTCTAAATAACCAGTCACAAAAAGGGTAGTAAAATAATAAATGATTTAAAACGTGAATGCACTGAGTAAATGATTCTGATAAACCACAGAGTTCCACATATAGGAATTATGAAAATAACACTGTAAGATAGGTGTTACACTTATTGTAGAAAATCTCTATCTAACTATTTAAAGATTAACTGTCCCTGCCTAATCTGATTAACTCAGAAAGGGGAGATGTTACTCTTACTTCTGCCAGGCAAGAAGAACTTATGCCTACTCCTCAGGCTGTTTTCTGGTCCTCAGTGACTGGAATAGCAGCTCCTACTATTTCTGCTGAATAGCTCTGGAAAACTGAGTGATGAATATTAATCTGGAAAACAACTGACTACTGAACAACAACTGAGCATCTACAAGAACAACAACTTTAACTGACTCAGCCTGCTTTTATAGCAGAATTTTTTTTAAAGTCACAGCTGTTATGAGAATTCTACTCTGTCATGTCAGACTTTAAAAAGTAAACAAGACAGCTGCTGTGGAGATTCTATTCCTTTCAGCACTGGCACACAATGGCATAACATCTTGGTCAGCTGCCTGGCATAACCTACATTCAGAAATCTTTTTAAAAAGCATGTAGATTTGGGCAGTCAGAAGAACACTGATTCAAACATGACATAAAGTAATAATTGAGCATAAACCTTTATTTACAAAATTATAGCTAGTCATGGTGGCATATATAATACAGAGTAATTTACAATTATTTAAAAGTATTTATAAAACTCTAGCCAGTTATGTTAGCACAGATAATATCTGATAACCTCACGTGGAGATCCAATTTTAAGTTTTCATCTATAATTACACCTAGCAGCTAAGTGTAAGGAACAGCTTCAACTGGAATGTTATTTAAGGAATGAATTTTTAAATGTGGTTTATTTACCATTTGCCCTTTTGGGAGTTTTGTTTTATCGGGTTAAGTAGCAGCTGGGAGTTTTAAATAGAGTTCAATACGTGAAAAAGCTTCTTGGGTCATGAATTGCAGGTCAGTTAAATTATTTGGTGAGCAAATAGTTGAGTCATCAGTATATTGGATGAATTTGGAGTTCTTAGTGGATAAATGAAGATTTATAAAGATGTAGATAAGAAGAGGCCCAAGAATGGATCCTTGGAGAACCCCTGTAATTGGTAGAAGGGGAGGAAGGGAGTCATGTCCTTAACTGACTGCTGTCTGTCCGTGAGAACTTTTGAACCATGCAAGGAAAGTTGATGTGATACCAAGAGAGGAAAGGTTGTGGAATAGCTTATTGTGTGAGACTGTATCAAATGCCTTAGACAGGTCTCGACACAGTGCAGAAACCAGCTGACCAGAGTCTCTAGCATAATTTATGGTATCCACGAAGGATAAGAGAGCAGTTGATGTGATGTGGTCTGAAGCCATGCTGTATTGGGGACAGTAGTGTGTTATGGACAAGATAATTAATGAGTTGTAAATGGATATGTTTTTTAAGTATTTTGGGCAAAGGTGATAGGATTGCAATGGAGTTGTAGTTAGATCAGAGGAGTTTTCTCCTTTGTGTAGTGGGATAACGTATGACTTTCCGGATGCATGGGAAATAAAATTCAGAGATTGATCTTTTGATAAGAATGCTTACTGGGTAAGCTATGGCATCAGCAGCAAGCTTGAGGTATTCTGCAAGGAAGCTACCTGCACGGGATGAACTGGGTTTGGGTTTTAGTAGACATTTCTTTATGAAGTTGGTAGAGACTGGATGGAGTGTAAAGGTTAAAGCAGTAGCAGTGGGACATGGAGTGAAGGCAACAGTTATACTCATAGAAGTATTTGAAACAGGGAACTGATTAAAAGTAGGTAGAGCATGGATATTGTTTGATACAAGGTTGAAGATGCTGTTGATGAAGCGAGTGTGTGGCAGTTTCACTAGAGGATTTATCAATGTAAGGGCTAAGATTATGTTTTGTGCCAGGTTTGAGAAGTGAGTTCATTGATAAGAATGTTTTGAGGATTATGAGAGGTATTAGTTTGCAGGTTGGTATAGAGTTTAAATCAGTGGTGATGAGATTTTTGATGTTGTTAGAGTTGTTTGTAATATAGTAGCTTGTCAGGGGTTTTGGATTTTTGCCATTCATTCCATGCTTTGTCTCTTAGTGACATTAATCATGTGGCACATGAAAGCCATGTGGCATGATTGTTTTTGATTCTTTTAGTTTGACTGGGAGCTAAGCTATTCAGAATGGTTAGTTTGACCGGGAGCTAAGCTATTCAGAATGGTTAGGAATTTGGTATTAGAGAGATGCACAGCTTCACCAAGAGGAAGAGTTTTTAGGGTAGAGCAATTAGTGGATTTTAATATGTTCAAAAAGGTCTGTGTATTGATGTTTGTTAGGGTACATATAGTCTACTGTACATGTATACTAGCAGTATGTTTTGATATTCTAATGGTACAGGATGGCAGGTGATCACTAAGAGTGTTAGGAAGGGTACCCGATTGTGCATACTTGGATCGGATACTAGAATGCAGACTAAGGTTGATCCTTTTATGCTGTTTTTGTCTTACCTTGTAGCTGTTGATACTAGTTGAGAGAAATTGTAATAATTTATGGAGGCATTGGGGGATGTAGATGTAAGACTTTGCCAAATTATTTATTTTTATTTATTTTATTTTATTTGTTAACCGGGTGGTGTCAGACTTGGCCAGAAGCCCTTTTACAGTGGAGGCTTGGGGAGAAATGCTCCACAAGCAAAAACTTACAATAATAATTTATAATAATGTAGTCAGACGAGAGTACAAACAGTGTACACAAGTAAACAGTCTAAAGTGGATGGACAATCCATTATGGACTTATAGAACATAAGAAATGCAATGACAGAATGTAATATAAATTCAAAGCCAGCAAGTATGGATATAAACAGAGAAGTAATGACAGGGAGCTATATTACCATTAGAAGTATGTGTACAGTATGGGGTAGATTCAATGAATCTGTGTCCAACAAAGAGACAGTGGGAAAGATGTTACGAGTCTGCAGAGTTTAGAGATGGAGGGAGTAAAATAAGAGGATAAGGTAGGGTATAGAGAGGCAGTTATCCTGCTGAATAGCATGAGCAGAGCCAGTGTTTGCCTAGGTAGTTCTTCACGAGGAGTTTGAACTTGTGGTGGTGAGGGTTTTGTGTAATGGGTTGTGGAAGAGTGTTCCATTATTTGGCAACTTTGTGGGAGTAAAGTGAGTTGCCGTGGTGATAGTGAGAGACCTTTAGCATTAGGTTGTTGGAGGAGCTAAGGGAGCGGGTATTAGTACTAGGTTGGACAAGGCTAGGGAGAGCAGGGCAATTATTGGGTTGGTAGATTATTTTGTGGACCAAGGCCAGTTGTTTGAGTGATAAAAGGTTAGGGAGTTCTAGCCAGTTGAGCTGTGAGGGCAGTAAAGTGGTGAGTCCTGTATGGTTGATTAGTGGCAAACTTAGCTATTTTGTTGTAACAGGATTCTAGGTTATTGAGTTTGGTCTTAGGTAGGTTTGTGAATGTGAGATCCGCATAAGAGGGTGGAAAGCAAGTGTGACCGAGCAGTGGCTCGTCTGGCACTGTGAGTAAGGTATGGGTTAGCCCTAAAGAGGGTGCCAAGATTAGCATGAAGTTTCTTGATTCTTGATCGTCAGTGAAATATGTTTGTCAAATTTTAGAAGCTCATCTATTGCGACTCCCACAGGATAGTTAGAGGGGACTGACCAGGTTTGGATAATTTATTTCTGAAGGCTATCATCTTAGTTTTGTTGGGGTTAAGAATAAGCTGATGCTCTAAGAGGTATTTTTCAATGTCCTGAAAGGCAGTTTTGTTTGAAGTTCTTGTGGTGAGGGTGCTGAACATACAAGTATGGAATCATCTGCGTACTGGACAATGTGGGCCAGTTGAGTAGCTGAGTTGAGGTTGTTAGTAAAGATGGTAAGGAGGAGGGGACCAAGAATGGAGCCTTGGGGTACACTGACTGAGATGGAGAGTAAAGGGAAAATACTGTTAGCCCATTTAGTTGCTTGCACATGATTGGAAAGATAGCTATGAAACCAGGCAGTGGTGAGACCAAAAGATGAGAGTTTGTCTAGAAGTAGTTGGTGAGAAACTTTGTCAAAGGCTTTGGACATATCAAGAAAGATAGAAGAGACAGAGTGACCTCGTTTAGGAGAAGATTAATGGTGTTGGTGAAAGATGTTACAGCAGTGGTAGTACTATGATGAGGCCTAAAGCCATGCTGAGAACTAGATAATAGGTTGTGACGATGGATGTGGTAAAGGAGCTGATTGTGGATACATTTTTCTAAGATTTTTGCGAGAGGGTAGAAGATGGCTATAGGGCAATAGTTGTCTAGTTCCCTGGAGGAACCACCTTTGTGAAGGGGAATGATGTGTGATACTTTCCAAAGAGGAGGGAAGTAATGTTCAGAAATGGAATGATTGAACAAGATAGATATGGGGTAGGTGATAGAAGGTGCTGCAGTCTTCAGAAATACATTAGGAAGTTGGTCGGTGGTAAGACAGCAGGGTTTTAGCTTGGTTAGGAGTTTTTTATGTAGCTAGCATAAATACTATTAAAAATGAAGGGGTTGAGGTTGTCTGGGGTAGGAGTGGGAAGGGAAATTGGCTGGATGAATTGGGAACCTAGTAGGGTGGTTATGGAATTAATAAAGTAGGAGTTGAATTGAATAGCTATAGATTCATTGGAGTCTATATTGGATGCTCGAACATTCAAAAGTTCTAGTGTCATATGGTCAACACCATATGATAAAATTTTTGAATGTTCAAATGTTTTAACTGATATCGCCGTACAGTGTAGAATGGAAAGATTTCCCTTTTCTGCACTGTAGTGTGATCTTAGAGAAAGCATATGACAGGGTGCCTAGAGAGGAGTTGTAGTATTGTATGAGGAAGTCGGGAGTGTCAGAGAAGTATGTAAGAGTGGTACAGGATATGTATGAGGGTAGTGTGACAACGGTGAGGTCTGCGGTGGAAGTGATGGATGCATTTAAGGTGGAGGTGGGATTACATCAAGGATCAGCTCTGAGCCCTTTCTTATTTGCAATGGTGATGGACAGATTGACAGACAAGATCAGACAGGAGTCCCTGTGGACTATGGTGTTTGCAGATGACATTGTGATCTGTAGTGAGAGTAGAGAACAGGTGGAGGAGACTCTGGAGAGGTGGAGCTATGCTCTAGAGAGAAGAGGAATGAAGGTCAGCAGGACTAAGACAGAATATATGTGTGTGAATGAGAGGGAGGATAGAGGAATGGTGAGGATGCAGGGAGTAGAGGTGGCGAAGGTGGATGAGTTTAAGTACTTGGGATCAACAGTTCAGAGTAATGGTGAGTGTGGAAGAGAGGTGAAGAAGAGAGTACAGGCAGGATGGAGTGGGTGGAGACGTGTGTCAGGAGTGATTTGTGACAGACGAGTACCAGTAAGAGTGAAAGGGAAGGTCTACAAGAGGGTAGTGAGACCATCTATGCTATATGGGTTGGAGACAGTGGCATTGACAAAAAGGCAGGAGTCAGAGCTTGACGTGGCAGAGTTGAAGATGTTAAGATTTGCACTGGGTGTGACGAGGATGGACAGGATTAGGAATAAGTATATTAGAGGGTCAGCTCAGGTTGGAAGGTTTGGAGACAAAGCCAGAGAGGCAAGATTACGTTGGTTTGGACATGTGCTGAGGAGGGATGCAGAGTATATTGGGAAAAAGATGCTAAGGATGAAGCTGCCAGGTAACAGGAAAAGAGGGAGGCCTAAGATAAGGTTTATGGAAGTGATGAGAGAGGACATGCAGGTGGTTGGTGTGACAGAGCAAGATGCAGAGGACAGGAAGAAATGGAAACAGTTGATCTGCTGTGGTGACCCCTAAAAGGAGCAACCGAAAGAAGTAGTAGTAGTGTGATCTCAGGGTTAGTATATTTAATGAGCGGGGGGGGGGGTGTGGGGGTGCAGGTGGGTTTGCTCCCCTGCTTAAAACGTTCAGGTAGGTTATTTGTGTATTTTTTTTTTTTTGGATGTTTGAACTTTCAAATGTCTGATCATATGGTGTTGATCATATGACACTCAAACTTTTAAACATTCGAGCATCCAATATAGACCCGGTCAGTGTTGCTAGAAGAGACATGGGCAGGGGTTGGGTATGACCTGGGCTAAGGAGATAGTTAATGCTTTGCCAGACATTTTTGAGGTTATGTAGGTGTTTTTGTTGACAAGTTAGGAAGTAGGTTTATTTGTCCTTTTTGATTTGTTTCTTAGTTAAATTCCAAAGCTGTTTATATACTAAGAGTTTGGATGTATCTTTGGTAGTTTGGTAAGCTGACCATGCTCTATCCCTATGCTTTATTAGTATTTTGGTGTCATTTGATAGCCAGGGTAGTTGTTTGGCTCTTAGTCATATTTCTCTGGTGTGAGCAAGACTATTAAGTATGTTAAGGAAAGAGTTGTTAAAAAACTTGACAGCTCCGTCTAGATGGAGGTATTTAAGCGGAGACCAGTTCCATTGTTGAAGTAACAGGTTAAAGGTAGAAGGAGAGAAATATTTAGTACTATGGATGTATTTGTAGGAGATGTCACAATGAGTGTGTATTCATTTTCTGTAAAGAAAATTGGAGAATGGTCACTAAGGGAGTCGGGCAGGGATGCAGCTAGGCAGTGAAAGTTGGATCTATTAGTCAGAATCCAATCTAATGTTGACTGCTTATTGGAGTGTTTATGCGAGTAGGACATGTTATGGTTTGAATAAAGCTGAAGAGGTTTATGAAGCTTGAGGGGGTACTAGATGAGCAAGAGTACTAGTCAAGATTGAAGTCACCAAGAATTATAGTTTCTTGGCTTAAACTGGAAGATACCCAGGATAATAGATTTTCAATAGAAACAAGAGTATTGTCTAGAGGGAGATGGATGGCGATGATGTTTTTGTTGGGACTGATTAGTAGTCGAGTTGTTAGGATTTCTGCATTGGGTAGGTCTTGATAGGAACAGTTAAGTAATTCAATTTTGAGGGTGTCTTTAAACATAATGGCAACTCCACCACCTCGTTTGTTTAATCTGTCCTGTCTAATGATGATATAGCCAGAAGTGATGACTTCATTATCTTTAATGTGTGGCTTTAACCAGGTTTTGGTTATCACGGCTAAGTCAGGTGAGTAGGTGGCTAGGGCTGTATGGAATATGAGGTTTCATTTATGAGGCTGTGTAGATTGAAATTGCTAAAAAACAGGTCAGTGGAAGAGGTTTTAGGGAGAGGGGGGTAGGAATGGGAGTGTAAAGTAGGACAGATGACGGAGGGCTAGGGAGGATGAGTGCTGACATGGTGTTAAGTTATTATATGGACCTGGGTTAGGATGGATGCCAGTTTGAAGTTCAATTTTTGTTAAGGAGTGTGATAGAAGATGCCTTAGCTTGTTAATTAACTTAGAATATCTTGTAGTATGGGGGTTGGCGTGATGTTTCTGTGTTTGAAGGGATTGAGGAGAGAGGTTGAGTTATTGTATAGCTGAGGGCTGATGGCGTTGTAAGTGTGGGGTTGAGAGCAAAGAGAGGACAGAGGGAGAGTTGGAGAGTGGTAGTGTCTAATGTGGTAAGTACAGAGAGAGGTGGAGAAGAGAAAGTATAGCAGGAGAGTATAGGCTGTTAAGGGGTAGTAGAGACGCATGCTTAGTAGGTATATTGGGAGGTTGGGGTAAAGGGTGGTCAAGTATGGGTAAGAGTGAGGAAGAAATTATAAGGGAAGTGAGTACACAAAAGTGGGTGGGGATTGGGGAGGTGGGACTAAAAATAGAGAAGATGGAAGTGTATAGGTTGAGGGAATAGTGGGTGTTCTATGTATAGGTATAAATCAAATGGAAGTGGGGTTGTTGGGAATGGGGATAGGGGAGCGGAGTGAGCCTAACCACAGCGAGGGCAAACGGAGCGGGTCCAACCACGAGGCAGCGAGTAAAGTATCCAAGAAAAAAACAGCCAGCCAGCAGGCAAGCCTCAGTGCCTCAGTAGTGTGTTTTAGGTGAAAGCTTACTAATTTAGACTAATAACAATAGAAAATAATCAGGACTGTCCTATAATAGCCTTAGGAATGAAAGGCGAGCTACAGACTAAATCATTAAAAAAAAAATAATCAGGACTGTCCTATAATGTCCGACTTGGGAATGGAAGGAGGGCAACAGTTGAATGCTAATACACCTAAATCAAGCAATAACAGGAAGTACAGGGAGGTGAGGACAATGCTAATCAGTAGAGGCCGAGGTAGTGTGCACGCCACTAATAACAGAGAAGCAGGTAAATACACTTGACTAGTAGATACTAACACAGAATAATACAGAAGACTGTTGCCCCCACAGATGACTACTGTGAAGCTATCACACGAGGGTACACTTGTTGGGGAGGTAGAATCACTTGAATTGAGACTGATTCCTTTACTTGCTTGGAGTATTAGAGAAGAGTAAAATTTCACAAAGCGATACTGAAGAGTTAAGTGCAACAATTACAAGCTGGGAAAACAGTGCAGTAAGACACTTTACAAATCAAATGAAAAAAATGCAGGTTTTTACAAAAATTAGGAAAAAAAAACAGGACAGTATGGTGATCTTGGCATAACTCATTGACTAGCTTCAAAATCAACAGGACGTCAGAGATAAAACATTAATGTTATTTTCTCACAGGTGTAGTTATCCAAAATAAAACCTAAAAAATATATTTTTTATAAAATAAAAATAAAAAATAAAAAAAATATATTTTTAAATAAAAATTAAAATATACTTTTTATAAAAATAAATAAAATTATGTTGACATCACCAAGAATGATCATTTCATAAGAGATATCTGTAGAAATCTAAGGATGTTTTCAACTATTGAGATGTTTTGACCTGGGGGGAATTTAAATGACTGCTATACACAGGTACTTTGAGTTAATTTTTAGGATAGTTATGAGTAGTTCAGCATTATCAAATTTAGGGATGTGGCCAGATTAATTAGTAACAATCAAAACACTATTGTAAAATAATTCCACCTACTTTTTATGTAATATGTCTAGTCTGATTATATCCGGGGGGGGGGTATTTTGACTTCTTTTTTTGTTAGGTTTAAGTCAGGTTTCAGCAGCTAAGAAATCCAGGTGTATGAAATGCATCCCAATCATGGGAGTTTGAGATTTTGCTGCAAATGCTTTAAAAATCGAGGGTAATGAATTTCAGATTTTTGCTGTGTAATGAGTTTGTAGAGGTTGGGGGAGGGAAGGGGTAGAGAATGGGCCTGGATTGGGGTGAACATCACCAGAGGGAGATTAATGAAATGTAGGTGGAAAGTCGTTTGAGTATAAAAGGGAATTTAATTGTATAATAATGAGGCTTACTGACTCTGGAATTATATTGTAAAAGTTTTATTTTTGGAGAGGGTAAATTATTAGTTTGACGCAGACTAGGTGATATGCTCAAGGAACTGTGTTGTGAAGAATGGCTGTGGATATGGAAGTGATATGGGAATCGATATTAGATGTGTGGTACTTTGTTGAAGTAGGAAACGAAAAGCTAAAGATATGTAGGCTGAGAGTTAATATTGAGGGAGGCATTGTGTTTGCTTAGTGGGTGTAGTAGGTTTTGAAAACTTTTGTTGTGGTTAGAGGCAGTAACAACATACAAGGAGGTGGATGTAGCTAAGAGTAAAAAAGCGTTTTTTTTTATGTAGATCGTAGTGTAAAGATGGAAGGTCTTTTGGGGAGGAGGCAGTTGTGTATAGGTCACAAAATGCTTTAATTGGTTGGTTTGATTAGGGGGAGGAGTTTGAGATGTATAAGTCTAGAAGTAGTGGGAGTGGGTGGGATTTGCGGGTGGGGGTAGGGGAGCGGAGTGAGCCCTAGCATAGCGAGGATGAGAGCGGGCAGAACCCAGTTGCAAATGCATGAGTACCAAGCAAAACAGGACAGCTACATCTTGGTTTAATGGTAACTACTATAACTAGTGAACACTGTTGCAGCAGTTGATTCGGGGTGGTGGAAGCAAGTCTTTACCGAAGAGAAATGAGAGCTAGCATGAATGGGTACATTAAGGTGGTCAAACAGACAAGAAAAGTAGCCAGGAAATATTGCAGAAGCTATAGGAAAGGACAGAATGGATGACAACAAGCCTAATAGCTTTTGGCCAGGGAAGAGAGGAAATGTAGAGAGTAGCCAGTTACAACAGTAAAACAAGAGCAGACATGGATGAGAGACAGTAGTAATATAAGCTGAATACAGCAGCAGTTATAACTCAAGCAATACAGAGAGAAGCTGAGTACTATGACAACCTAAACAGCTAAAAGCACTATACAAAATCAGTATGTAAAATGCATCAGCATTAGACAGCACAGTTAAAATCAAAATATGATAAGATAAGATTATAACACAATTCTCTGTTTAAAAAGGCCTTAAAAGAGAAATTGATTCTCCAGCTTTTAGGAACATAAGCTATTTAGAAACACATGAACTTGCATCAAAAACAGTGCAATAGTACCTCAGTTAGCTCACACACATCACCAGTTCTATAATGATTTACGCTGGTATGAAGTGCACATGTCATTACACTGAGTTTGGTGTGAAATGCTTGAATATCACGTTAGAAATACTGGAGGTGCTATAGCGATTTTCTTTTCACATCAGACAGTGAAAATAAATACTTGCATGCTAGAAAGTTACTAAAATAAGGAAGCTGGAAAAAATATACATATGTATATAGATGGGTATTAATCTATAAAATTTTGCCTTGGCATGAGTGTGTAGTTGTACGTCTGATATGTGGTTTCCTGTTTTATGTGATTGTTCATGAATTCACCTTGCATTAAACAATGATACATTTTTTGACAAACTGTTTCCCCAACACCAGCTTCTTTCGTATTTACTGAACAACTCTAAAAGTAGATTTTTTTTCTTTCGCAATGTTGCTTAAATCCACACATTTTCAATGCTGTACATTCTACCTCTTGACCCTCAAAATGTATTAAAAGTCTGAATTATATGCATGTATTGGGATTCATTTATGTAATCACAGCGAAATATTTCTTGATTTTCTCAAGAAATCAGTATAAGAAAGCTTGGTACGCTTACCAGAACATTGGACTTAGGAATGAATTTGACCTCAATATATTAAGAATGCATAACAAGTATAACACCCTCTCCATATATTCCTTTCAGATATTCTGTTCCCAAGAATTCCATGCTACTTTATAATATACGTGCGAGATTTCACTTTTTTGTTAGCCTAAAGGTGACTGGTGGCTTGGCTTATGATGTCACTGGTTGGTAAGGTTAAGGAGCATGAAAAGAACATGGCATTGCTATCTGAGTGCTTAGCTGTAATCACCAAACACTCTTGATACTAGTCAAGGATTGATTTTGTACACTATATGCTGTCAGCAGACATTCTAGACACAAAGCTTTATAGCTAAGCTGGTAATATAATTACGAAGTATGCATCAAGTAGCATTAACAGAAAGAAGTCTTATCTTGGGTGAAAGCAGGCCTTATCTCTCCAGAGTGATAACATGTGAAAGTGGTATTTATTCATGTGGTATTTTATTACTCCCTGAGATGACATATCACCTGTATGGATGTTGCATGCTAAAGAAAAAGTGACAAAAGAATAGCATGAATTGTATTTATTTTATGTTTGCCCTTGGTAGATAAGTAGTTTAAAGCCATGTGCTCAATATTTATAGTAGTCTTGCAGTAAACTGCAAAACTATTGTGTAGTTTGGTTTGGAAATGGCCATTAAACTATTTCTGCTCAATGGTTCATAGGTAGGTACTAGGCTATTGGCCCTAGGGCCTATATAAGCCTAGCCAAATGGTACCCTGGCTTTTGCGACCCAAGAAAATTATTTTCCTGTGCCCCTGTCAAGCAGAGCCACAGAAGTGATCCCCGGGGTGAATTTCCTATCTCCCATCCAATCATCAAGATTTTTCTTGAGTGTTAATGAGGAGCTTTGTGTGATATGGATAGGTACTTTGTTCCAGAGTATGGGAAGTCTCTGGGACAGAAATCTATCCCTCCAAAATGTTCTGTTTATTGGGGTGACAAGGTTTAGGTCCCTAGAGCGTGTAGCTCAGACGGATTGGGATTTCTTTATGTGGAGCATGTCCAACAGCTCTGGGTTTGACCTAGCTTTGTATGTTAGGCAGAGATCACCTTTGAGTAGGCGATATGCGACAGAGTAAAGCTGGAGTTTTTTGAGACTGTCCATGTAGGGCATCTGTTTGAGGCTGGTAATGCTCTTTGTGAGGTATTTCTGTGGCCTTTTCAGTTCTTGATGTATTGTGAGGTACATACCAAAAAGGGCGTCATACTCTATAATGGGTCTAATGAGTGATGAGTAGAGGGGAACAATGACCTCTTTTTTCCTGGATGAGAAACCTTTTGTGATGAGTTGTGCCACGTAGAAGGATTTCCTGACTACTGTGGCGATGTGATTATCAAAGGAGAGACTACTGTTCACCTGTGTTCCAAGGTCTCTTATACTCTTAGACAATTTTTTTGGTTGCTAGTAGTTTACTGACTCATTCACAGGTAAAAAAAATCTAAACTGTCAAAGAATGGTTGCAGCACTCATCAGACACCACATGACACTTGGATTGGCTAAGCATGACTAACACCTGTAATATGTGAGATTCAGCAGCCTGTGCATTTCAGTCCTCAATGGAGAATGAACATTCTTCAGCAGGGAGTAAATGTACAGGTAATGCCTGCTGAAAAACAAGCATGCCACATCAAGACAGCATGTGAAGCTGTTGTGAAGCTCAGACAAAAAAATGCCATTGATTTTGTTTCTCTTTAATCAGCTATTTAGTGAGTAATAAAATAATTCAAAAAATAGAATGAAATGTGTTTGTGTGTGTGTATACATATATATATATATATATATATATATATATATATATATATATATATATATATATATAAATATATATAAATGAGTGTGTGTGAGAGAGAGAAGAGAGAAAGAGAGAACTTGAGCGAGACAGAGACAATGTCTTTGAACTGGAGCAGACAGTCCATCAGCTGCATTCCCTTAACGATTATGAAACATACATGTATGACATTGTTGACTGACTTTAATCTTCAATTATTTACTAGCAAATCCATCATTCTGCTGGTAGAGAAAAGCACTGTAAGGCAAGATCAGGGACAGTAAAGAGAAATGGAGGAGACAGTTGCAATGTCTTGCATTCTGTGATTTTTATCATTCATTTGCACATGAGATACAATATCTGAGGTATATTAACTCAACAAAGTGGATCTAACTAAAGAGCAAGAAATCTGGACAAAGGCATAAATAAAAGTGGTACAAAGGCCCAAAAACAGGGACAATTTTTAAGTATTTCAAACTAAGAAAGTTTATAAAATAGCAAGTTTTGCATTGGCATGAATTTTCTGAAGGGTATGAAGTCTGAAATTCAAATGTCTGTCATTATTTTCTAACTTCAGTCTTTAATGGTTTGCCACTAATTTGCCAGAAAACCACAATTTTATGAAAAACAGACCAAAAATATGAGGCAAAAGTTTGGATATTCTGCAAAAATCTGTGCAATTGAGAGGTATGCAACCCTGCAGCATCCTTTATTATCTCTGAAGAGGCTGAATTGTTGCTGGCCTGTGCCTTCATGATGGTCCTGCATATACACTAGGGTGCATCCACTGACGTGGCTAGTTCTGAAGTAAGACAGTACCCATGCAATCTATCTTCCTCTGTACACATATGTGGTCATTCCCATACCCCATGAAGCTTATGGAAGGCATTAAGGTCTGGGCCACAGAGGTGACGCATTAATTTTGACTGCATGTTTGATGTGTTTTTCCTTTGTGTGCTGTTTATGCTTTTTGGGTGGTATCCATAGATACAAAAGCTGTGTCCATGGTTGGGGTTTTGAATCTTGCCTGCATACTCTGTGTCCATTACTAGCATGGTATTCACTGTCAGCAGTTCACAGCAATTATTGTTAGTCAGACCTTCGTCTGACATCAGGCAGGGGGAAGTTCCACGATGCTGGAGAAAGAGCATCACATGTGAAGACATAAAAGCATATGACTCAGTACAAGTATAACCCATCACTTGTACTTTACTCACAATGCAGAATTAAGCACAAGGAATAGTACCATTAAAGGGTAATATAGCCTTGTATAGGTGTCCTTGATCTTGTATTCCTGATGTACCTAAAGTTCATGCAGTAACAAGCGGATCAAACAAAATCATTCATGTCCTAATATAGAAAGTGTACTAGACATCCCTGGGGCATCTTCAGTTGATACTCTGGGGGCATGTTGTAACTCAGCCCCAAGTATGAAAATCCCACAACAGGAACTTGAGTCTGACTGCCCATGCAGATATGTGTGAAACTCCTCCCAGCAAATTAATTGTGGTGTGACTGATGACCTGCCTCCTTTTGATTTAACTTCCCATGGAAGGAAGTTAGCATGATTTTCTGAATCATGAATAATGTTGGTGGCCCTATGTTTGACCTGGTAATAATTGCAGTCCAAGCCACCAACAGCTTTAATATCTGTAATATTCTGTCATGCACAGCCATGAGTGGACCAGACATTAATCATTTACCCAAACAGCCATAATCCAGAGAGCAGGAAGGTCTGCATAAATAACTAATTTTTTGAGTGAGAAATCTTTCTCCTGTTTGCTTTTCATTTGCCAGGCGTATTGCTGTGTGTTGAAAGAATACACCATGCAAGTATGTCTGAGTATATCCCTAAAGACTGTCAAAGTAGATTATCTGCTGTATACCACTCATCCTGTACAATTCATTGGGAATGCTAATATGTAGACACAGCAGTAAGCTGTACAACATTGTACTTGCTGCCTGGCAATACCCCCCTCTTCCCACACACATCTAACCTACTGAGTTAATTACACCTCCCAGACCATCCCAAGCCTTCCTTCTCACATTGCAGATTACATCAGGGCAAGCATGTGCTTTTCCATAGGAAAGCTCCTGTGTTAGACTTGCTGTGGTCCTATCTACACAGTCACCGCTACCCACACATACATTTAGGATATCATCTGAAGGTGTAGTAGTATACTGTCTGCCAGTGAATCACCTAACCTGACAAGTATGGAATGTGAAACAGTGTAAGTACAGCAGACTTCCTTTGTTTGTGTCTACATATGTAAACCCAAAGTAGAAATGTGCTGCATGCAAGCAAGATTACAGCACTTATGTGCATTTTCACATTATGGCTTATATGAAAAAGCATTTCCAGCATGAGTCTCTAACAGTGGTCTTCACACTGGACAACACTAAGAAAAAAGCAGCTGACCCATCCCTGGTAGGTTGGCGAGTTACTGATGTAAACGGGTATTTGTGTCCCACAATGCAGTGTTGGCTTGACACCTCTAAATGCTACATTTCAGAACTGCTCATGGATGTTCCTCCCATTAACCTTTTACATTAATTATAAACAAGTTCTCCTTACTTTCACTGAGAACTTTTCAGTTGTTAAAATATTTAACAATCACTGCTAGTTTTCCTAAATACATTACCATAAATAATTCCGCTAACTACTAGAACCATGGAAAGGCAATGAAAATACTGGGCTTACCTCCAGCAGTCAGTATTCCTGCATTTTTCAGTTGATTAGCTTAGATGCTTCAGCATTGTATTCTGTGTTCCCTTCTATAGAAAAATATGTCTGTGCAACTGCTAGGTCTGTCATGTTTATCTGGCCCTCTGAGCACAATGATTATGCAAATGAGGGTTCAGCTTATCAGCATCTTTGAATCGCTCATTTTGTGTTGAGCCTGTAGTCTGTCACAGGTTTATAGTCTCTTGTACAGGTTTACATAATGCTGTGCACAAGCATGAGTACCTCTGAGGCACACTGAGCCTTCACACATGGGCATCTTCATGTCAGGAGGAGGATCCCTGCAAATTCCTGTTTAAGACTTATAGGAATGGAGCCAGCAAAGAGTACTACATCTACTAGTTAACTGCATGATGTAAAGCACAACTATGACCACCATATTTCACACCTACCATTCCCTTTTGCACATATTCAAAATGGCATGTTTCATTTAAAACCCTGTCACTGGCCATGCTAATACATTGCTCAACATTGCATGACAATACTCGAAACTGGAAAGAGACATTACCTCTGTCATTACAAGTCATGATTCTCTGGTATGGAACCTAGAATATGGTCATGGGTTTTTATGGTACTTGTTTAAGGGCACCTTGGTGGTCCTCATAAAAGAGCAAAATCTGCTTGTACTTGCAGCATAGAGGCCACCAGGATTATTTGCTTGGGCACTCCTATGAGGGTCATCAGTATAAGGTGGATGTCTGGCACTGTTTTGTCAATGCAATTACTGATGCTGACATTCCCTGAACTGGAGAGCAGTGCAGCACAACAGTGGCTTGAAGAGGTACCATCCAGACCTTATTTACCAATGGTAATAGGTCAGTGTGAAGACATCTGAGTTGTACTGTAAGTATGCTACAGTATTTTTCTTATCCTACCAGTGAGAGCTGTAATTTACTGCAGCTCTATTTTTTCCATAGCCAGGAAGCTATAGTAGAGAATTCCCTGTAGTACTGCATGAGTGTCTTCCTTTGTGGCAGCAGGTCTGAGAACAATGATTTTTATCAGTGACTTAGAGATATAGTTATATAGGTTCTTACTAATCATGCAGTCCAGAAGACCAAGAAGGAACCTAGCCCAACTTCCCAATTACCCCAAAGCACTATCTGGTTAAGTGATTTGCTCGAGTGCATGCACTAGGCAAATAAAGGTGGAAAGATTCAAACCATGTACCCATTGCACAGGAAACATCTCAATGACAAGTCAAAGTTTTGGGCCTCTGTGCTGTCAGACATCCCTTCCCTAGTATTACTGTTGTAATATTTGACCATTGTATCACCACAAATGCACTAAGTAGCTTAGCTATGGAGTTGTTTTCAACTTATGTCACTACTGTTATCCTGTCAGTTTATCGAAATCATTTATGCCTGTGCAGTACTCCGTTATGTGTTCTTGTTCACTGCTGAGTGTTTAGCTTTAGTGGTAGCAGTCAGTAGATGAATAGATAGCAACTTGCCTTTGATAGGAGATCAGAAGGCTGTGGGTTTTATTCCCACACATGCACTTAGATTTATTTTCATTTACTCGCAATTCAGTTCAACTTGGAAAAGTGGGGTGGTAATACATTCCTGAGTATGCAATCCTTTGGATGAGATGGGGTAGTCATGGCCCTGTCTGCCTTAGTTGGTGGTAAAGGCAGTGGATGTTAAAAAAAATCCCATATTTAAATGTTTTGCTATGCCTGAAAGTTATGGTAATCTTAGAGCTGATTTTATTAACTGTAAGATGATTTTTGGTACTGACCTCACATGGGAAATGTTTCTAAGGCAGAGAAAAAATTCATTTTGTGGTATTTAGTCAAAATAATGTTTCCTTCAGGCAAAAGTGTCTTTGTCAATGCTAATTCATCCATGGGTTGAAGAACTAAGCCTTGACCTTAGATGATAATGAGATGGAGATCATGTGACTGAAGAGGAATGTGGAGTATTTTTCATGGTAGGAAAAAAGCCCCATCCTCCATCATTACAGATTGAAATGTTCCCATTGTTTTTAACTAAAATAAACAGCTCTGGTATCTCTGCAGTTTGGAGATGAGATTTTTTTTTTTGTCAAAATGCCCAAACAAAGAATGTGTGATAATGTCTGCTGCCAGCTGGCTTCAGATACTGACCCACAATTTATTTTCTGCACTATACTTCATTGGTTTAGCAGTCCTTGCATTTCTTTGTACACTTCTTGTATGGGAACAAGATTATTTTTTCAAAGAATTCCTCAGATAACTCTCTGATCATTAGGAACAATTCACTGGTACCGTCATAGATGTAGATTTGGCTTGGATCCTATATTCTAATACTAGGGCAATATACAGCAAGCCAGGCATAATATCAGACCTGATTTGATAGGATGACCTGACATTTATAATGAAAATGTGGGTGGAAAATAACTTTGGTCTGGATATAGAGCACTTGTCTACATGATTTTTGCATTATATATTAAGTTTTTATAATCATACACTCTTTGAACTAAAGAAGCCATTTGCCAGAGTTAACACGTTCTTTGAATTTATGATGGCTGTAGATGCAAATGTAGGTACCTTCTGATCTACTGTCTATAAGTTAATGTGAGGATGTTCCCTCATCAGTTCACTGTTTAACTTGTGTCTTCCATGTGGATGATAGGCAGATAGCTGGTTCTTAGCGACTTCAACAATAGGCTGATGAAGACTTCATTTCTTTCATCAAAAGATCATGTTTGTGAAAGAATTTGAGTTTCCTCAGGTGTTTACATCTGCTACCCATTGTCACAGTCATGCATTGGAGTCTTTTTTCATGTTGAGGGGCATGACCAGTGACTTGGACACTCTTCACCATGCCCAATACATACTGGTGGAAGTCCCTAGTCTGGGGCTGTTGCAGTCCAGGCATTATCTACTCGCCCCCATAAAACATGATGCATTCATTGCACCAGAACCATTAGGATCCCATTGTTAAGAATTTTCATAAGTTGGTCAAAGCCAAAGTAGTGCTGTTATGGACACACTTGATATCCTCTCTCATAACTCTATATAGGTCTCAATCTACCTCATTTCATGATGATCATGAATATATCCCAAACTCTAATCTGGGGGGGGGGGCTTAACAAAGGCAGGAACACAGATGGTATCACGCTAATCATTATTCTTATTACGGGTGGACATATTTTTGAAGAAATCATCATATTCGCTTTGACAGAGCTCCAAAGTGGCAAGTTATCCAACATCTCTCTTTTCAGATGGCCAGCAGGTTGTGCAGTTTGGACTGCCTAACCACTCAAATATTTTTACATATAAAAAAATCTGGTTGCACTTAATATTTGCTGTAAAACTTGTTTCAGTTGTATTGCATTTTGTCAGTTCTGAAATGACAAGCCATGCAGTTCCAAAAGATGTGCTTCCATTTTGCTTTGACTTGACTATACCCAGGCCTAGTTATGATTTCTACTTTTTTGGTGACCTCCCCACACAACTACTTGCAAGTACCACCCCTTTCCCATTAGGATAGGCTTATGTCTAAATGAGCTCAGCCCATACTTTTCACTGCATCTTTGTAGGTGGGTTACTCTTTTTATTAAGAGGCAGTGATTATTCTCATCAAGAAAAGGGAGGGTTTAGACACCAATGACCTGTACAGTTCTGCTTCAGTCATGAACCTCCCCTTTTGTGTACATTCATGGAGAAGGTAGTTTAAGTACAGGTGGTCTCCTACCCATGAGATAAGTTTGTACATTAAAGGGAATCAGCCTGTGGATGTGCAGTACAAATTGCTTCTGTGTAAAATCAGTTATACTGTTGGCAGAGGTGGGATTTTTTTTTTTACTTTAAATAGAGTTCAAATATTTTATTTACTGTATTGGCAAGAAATAATGGCACTTGTGTATATTTGGGGAAATAACCACACTTATTGCAAAAAGCGAGGAAATGGTAATTATTTCCTAGGAGAGGTAGGAAAAAGTAAGAGTGCAAAGAACAGACACTGCTGCTATACCTACTTTTCAATAGAAGATTCAATTTATCAAAACAGTTTACGCAATGGACTGTATTTGTCTGTGACTGGAATTATCATCACCAGTTTCTACCTATAACATTTTCACAGCTTATGTTTGTTCTTTATATAGGCAGTGAGCAGCTAAGACTCCCAGCATATTTAATGTCACAAATGTCTGCAGTCTGGAGATGGCAGACTGAGTCATGGGAGAAGAGGGCTGTTGAAGACGGAGGGTAGTTTATTCAGTACAACAAGGGCAACTGCTGCTTTCTGGTGGAGACAACTTCAGTTTTTGAAAGTGTACATAGTTCTGTGTGTTTGTGATCAGTTAAAAGGGGATAGAGACTCAGAGAATTAGTTTAGTTTCTTGTTTTGAATGTTTTCACTAAACAGAAAGGTTCTGAAAAATGTGATACAGCTACAAATAGAGATGACAAAAAGCAATCTATATGAGTTAAGCCTCCCAAATATTTGTGATGGCATGTTAGTTAAAAGTTATACAAATTCAAAACAACTCACGTATAACAGTTGGGAGTAATGGTTTACTATCAAAATTGTGCAGTTTTGCGAGTAATGACTTGCTCAAACCAAAATGACAAATGTGCATACTGTTCACTCACATCTCTGAATGTGGTAATGTTGGTGTATCGAATTTGATATTGACATTACCCAACTTACCTGGACATCCGGAGATGTACTACCAGCGTTTTGCAGGGGTCACACCCCCCGCACCCTCAACACCCCCTGCTAATTATATATTCTAATTCCAAGATTGCACTACACTGAGGAAAAGGGTACTTTTCCCTATCCCCACTGTAGTGCAATCCAGTTGTAAACAGCAATGCTTAAAACTGTGAATTCAAACTAAGTGTTGACATTTCATAGGCAATGGGATTTCCACTCTCAGTTTTAAACTTTTGCACTATTATCCTCGATCTTATGAATGACAGTAAGGTGAGTTTCAAACATTTGATAGTAAACCGGGAATAACATTTATAACAATGTAAGAAAAAAAAAAACAGCAAGGAAGTCCAGAAAACCAATATGAAACCGACAAATTCCAAGGTATAGCAAAAGGCAAGGAAACTCTGGCAGATTTTAAAATAAAGCCAGCAAATTTATTGTAAAAAGTGAGCACTTTTGCAGTGTTCAACACTGCTTCATCAGACATAAAATTCAAAAAAAAAAAAACAATATATATAACCACATAACATTCACTACAACCAATCAGACTTCCCAAAAAGCCTTCCAAAATTAGAGGAGCAATTAATTAAATGCACAGGCATTGCAATTAAAGAAATACAGCAAGAATCAGTAATACCTCATCTTAGCCTCCTAGATTTCAGCACTGGTTTCAAGGGGACCGAGTCATTTAGCCCAAGCCCCTATGTGCCCTAAGCCACAAAATTCATTGAAGTTGTATATTTTCTGTTCTATTGACAAGGTCCCCTAATTGAATAGTTTGATCCTGGACTTGTAGTACCTGAAAAAGAAATGTATGTTGTTCACCTGCTGACAAAGTGTGTTTAGCAAGGACACTATAGAGATGCCCCCTCCTTGTACAATAAATGTGAACTCTTATCCTCTCTTTGAGGTAATGATTGATTTTGCCCACTTAGAATTTGAAACAGGTTATACAGTGAGCCACATATACTACATTGTTGGTATTACATTTGGCCTTAGCTCTCAATTTCCAAAGCTGGCCTGACTCAGGATGTTTAAAATAGCCTGACTCATCTATATAGTTGCAATAAGCACAACTCCCACATTTCTGTATACATGTTGGTGTCTCACCCATCACTGTTCTAGTCTTAGGGTAACACAAATACTGTTTCAGATTTAGTGTATTCTTGTGGATACATTTAGGTTGTGCACCAACCGACTGGGAGGCTTTCTCATCCACCAATAAAATATGCCAATTCTTACGAACAATGTCATTAATACCATTAACATCCTATGTATAAGAAATAACCAGTGGAATTGACTGACTGGATGGTAATTTACCATCCTTACTTCTCACCTGGTCAGAAAAGTAGGGTCTGGCTTACCTTAGCATAAGTTTGATTTATTTCATCCTGATTGTAACCTCTCTCAGCAAACTCTTCTCTTAGCCTTTGAAGACATTGAGTAATCCGATTCCTCATAGGATTGGCGTGAAATCCTCATAGCCTGTCCCTTCACTATGTTGTTGAAGATACGCTTAGGGTGCATGCTCTCCCTATGAAGGAATGCTGGATGACAGCATTCCTTTCTATGTAGCTTAGTGGATATAGAATCCCCTTTCCTAAAGACAGTCACATCTAAATAGTTAATACTGTGAGTAGATGTATTTACAGTAAAATGAAGGGTCTTACTGGTACTGTTCAAATACTGTACAAACCCTAGTACATCCTGTTCTTCACCTCCCCATCCAATAAAAAGATCATCGACAAACAGTCAAAGAATGCGAGAGTCATTTAAACCTAGTACATGCTGCTGCTCCCACTCAACCATGACTAAGTTGGTATAAGAATTGGCACAACTAGTGCCCATGGCCACTCCAGATGTTTGCCAATAACAAGTACCATTAAAGACAAAGACATTATGCTCAAGGACTAATTCCAGCAACATGCAAAGAAAATCATTATGTTGTACTGGTAATCTACCTTGCCTGACTTACCATATTAATCCCTTCCTGGTTAGGGATACAGGTGAATAACGAGACCACATCCAATGTTACTAACACATTGATCTTGGCTCCTGTGAGCCCTGTTGTAGTGCAGTATAGATCATGTAAGAAATATCCTGTGTCCCTTAACACTGTAGAATAAACACTCAGGGCCTACTTTAAATCTCACCCACCCCACTTCTCAACCCATTGTGGCGGTGGGAGGATTGTTAACTGAGCCACTTTCGATCTATCTGGATTATCAACTTAAGAAGGCCCTGAGTGTTGGGTGAAAGCAGTAGTGGTTGTATTACCCAAACATGGCAAAGACAGTCCTTCAGATCCAACTTCATTCAGACCTATTTCAATTTTAAACCATGATTATAAAGTGGTTATATCTATAAAAGCTGAGAGTCTTGGTAGAGATATTGCCAAAACTAGATATGTATCACTTTGGTTCTGTGGAGAGGAGGTAAACATTTCACAACTTTAACAATAAAACAGCAATAAAGAACACCCAGCTTATATAATAAAACCACAGCATGTATCACTTAAAAATAAACTATTGTCTAAAACCTATGTCTTACAGTGTTAGATATTAAACAATTTAGAAGTGAGCTGTTGCTCAATCCTGAAGTCAGAATTAAAGTAATGTAGACTTCAAAAACGATATATTGATATGCAAGCTGCCCTCCTGGATGATATAAGAGATCTCATGCATATTAAGAATCCTTCAGTTGCTTATTTTATATGTAAAATACAATAGAGGAGATGGCAGTGGGCTGCACATTTACCACTCATAATAATTATGCACACAGTCCATTACTAAGGAGACAGCCAGTTATAACCATTTAGCAAAAAAAAAAAATAGCATGAATGATCTTAATGAAAGAATGAAAAGAAAAACGCAGATAGTATTAATACTACTAAATTTAAGAATTTATACTTAGTCATTAATTGAATTCAATACAGAATTTTTCCACCAGTTTAGAAATATTGTAGCTTGTGGCCAGATACATAGTCAATTATGGCAGCCCAGAGGTAACACTATATAGGCAAGCACATAGTAGTGCTAAATAGCCATGAATAAAATAATATATACAAATAGTTAAAGTTGGCAGATAATTGCACTTCAGAGAGGTAGCTAAGGGCCCACAAAAAAACTAATTTACAATCTTATGCCATAAATGAGCTAAATTCATGAGAATACAGAAGGGAATACAGCAGGTAGCTGTTGCTTTTATTAGTAAGGATCTGGTGCAGTGACCAAAGTGACCAAAGGAAAGGCAGTGTAGGCAGTGGAAAGGAGCACTGGAAGATTACCCAGCAAGGCAGGCACCTTATTGGTTCATTGAAAGGGGTGGAAATTGGATTAAAAGAAATCAATGAAAGGGTTTTAACAAGCAGGGAACACACATCAGAAACGCTTTAAAATAAAGCAGATCAGAAGGAAAGTTGTTTTTTTTTTTAATTTTATTTTATTGGGGGGGTTAAATAACCCATTGCAATTATTTAAGGTTTGGTTGCTTCTATTTTTTATCTTTATTATATCACATTTAAGTTTTTTGTTCCTTCTGAAGTTTTAAGAGGTTTTGGCTAGGGTCAGTTCGAAAATAATTATTTTGTAGATAGTGAATAGCATCCAGCTAATTAGTGAGATAAGCTGAGAAATACCATTCCTCATTTAAGTACAGATATTTTATGCCATCTTTATTTAGCTGTAGTGCTTGTTTGGCTTGCTATTCTCTGCCTCATTGCTGTTAATCTCTGTCTAAATTTGATTTTTCCCATACACCCTGCTGCAGTTGTCTTTAAACTCGGTGGCTTTTCAGTTGACCACCACTACTATAAATCTGATTTTGGAAACTCTTCCCAGTCCCATCTGATCAGCTTATTTTACCGAAATCAGCTGGGAAGGCACCCTCTCCTTAGCATCTTAAACTTGAATTATCTTCTGTTTCCTATTTTCCCACTTACTAAAATAATTGACTTTATTCAGCTGCTTTTACTGTATTTGTACTTCTTCCTACTTTAGCTTTTTGGGTGTTCATTTGCATTTAATCTGCTGCATTTATTATTGTTTGTTAGTAGCCTGATTACATTATAACTGTTATTCTAAGCCTGTTAGTTCTAATTTAAGAACTTGGGCTCCAGACCAGTTGCCTTACATAAGGGAGGTTTGTGGTGTACATTCTTGTGGGAGCAAAGGTAGCTTCTGAGTTTAGAATTGCTGGTTGATGACTTATTGTGTCTGCTGTTCTAAAAGTGCATTAGCTGTGTTTTAAGTGCTTGAGCTCCAAATCAGTTATTTTACGTTAAGAAGGTTTGTGGTTTACACTGTTGTGGGAGGAGAGGGTAGTCTCCACACTTCTGACCTGGGAATTGCTCCTAAAGGCTTATTGTGCCTGATAGCCCAAGTATCTTTGTTCTGGTTTAAACACTTGGGCTCCACACTTGTAATTTTACATTAGGAAAGTTTGTGCTGTACACTCCTGTGTCAGGAGAGGCTATCCTATGCTCTTCTGAGCTGGAAATTGTGGGTTGAGGGATTATTGTGTCTTTATTTGATTGACTAGAGGGCTAGCTCATTCAGAAACTTGAATCTCTGTGCCTGGGGCATTTGGTGACCATGCTACTTGAGAAGAGTGTTTCTGTGTTGAATATCTGCCCTTTTCAACCTTTTAACAGTATTTATTTAGACCTGCTTCTCTGTAAACAGCAACACCTAGCAGTGATCAGTATAGTCACTGATACCTCACAGCATAGTAATGTGTAGTCACTGATCTCTCACAGTACAAGTTTCCATTAAAATACCCTTGCTATCTGGACAGATTTTTTTAACTACTAGAGAATGTAGTTTGCACATAGCTGAGCATTGCTCATCATGTTCCTTGTCTTATTGACCTATTCAGTATTTAAGTGCCCTCACTCCTCCCTAGTAGATTAGTAGACATGGATATGCACTTCCTGACTCTTGTCATTGTGGCCAGTCTGGTTGAGAAGAGTATTCTGAGGCATTGTGGCAATTGTCTTATGTACACCGATGACCCACTTATTTTTAATAAAACTGAAAGTATGCAAGAGGTGTAAATACACTTTAACCCTAGAGGCAAAACTCTCTTATAGAACTAAAACTAATACTATAGAGGTTGTTAGTGACACTTGCACCACACCTACTGCACAGGGTAAAGACCCTACACATAAAACTACTTATGCTGAGGCACTTGCAGGCAAGCTTCCTCAAATACTAAGACCTCTTACACAGCATAATCAAATAAAGGGTCCTCAGCCATCATGTAAATGTTGCATTAAAACACCACCCATAATTACACAAAGTATCACTGTGTCCAGTACATCTACTGCTGAGCCCTTAAGGGAAACAAGCACACAGGTGAATTGCTATGTCATTGGTGATTCTATAGTGACCCACACCATATCCCCCTCACTAGAATGAATAAGGACAGTGTCACAGTTAGTTGCCTTTCCAGGGCTAGGATCAGTGATGTCACACAGGTCATTGAACCACAGGTAGCAGTATGAGTCTGTCAGTTCATAGTAGTGATCTCAGATTACCTTGCTAGACTATATGAAAAGAGACATGATTGAGCTAGCTGTTCGTGTCTCTGGCAAGTGTGAGCCTAGCACTGAGCAGCATATTATCTTCTCCAAGGATGATGCCACATTACAAACAGAAAATGATTGATTTTAACAATTGTCTTAGCTTTTGGTGTCAGTCAAAGTGGGAACAATATTTGACAGCCTGGAATGATGTGGCTGACAGACCACACTGCTTTGCCAGGGCTGTTTTGCAGTTATCCTATCTAAACTTTCAGATAATGGCAAGGGCCTTTTCCAACCCCATAGTGCCTTTTTTAGGCAATGTCAAACAGATAAACCTCCTAACTTAACTGAACCTATGAAGTAATATCTGAAGGTGGTACTGCTCAATATTAGAAGTTTTAATAAGGAACACAACTCCCTGTAACACCTGTGCAATAACAGAGACATGGTTTAAAGTTGTGGAGAGTACCCCATCACTGCAAGCTTGCAATGACTTTTACACTTTTAGACCAGCTACTGCACAGGTAGGAAATAAAGGTGGAGGAGTCTGTCTACATTAAACCCAATCTCACATCCAGACTAGTTAGTGTATGACCCACTGGAACTTGCATGTGTGCAACTTACTCGAAACAGGGTCTCATACCATATCCTTGCAACCTACAAGTCCCTCTTCATGTCCCAGGAGACCCATACTCTCTCAATGTACTAGAGTACTTGAAATGCAACCCAATACAGTATTCATGGGAGATTTCAACTACCCTTCTATAGATTAGGAATCACTATGCTTGTGTATTACAAGTGATGTAGTATTCTCAAACTTTAATATTAACATCCTGGAACAGTTGGTCCATTCTTCTACCAGGGGTACAAACATCCTTGACCTTGTACTCAAATATGGAGGGCTGATGTTTCTCACCCAATGTAATGTCTTCACTCATCAGGTCTGACCATAAGTCAGTATTGCTTGAAATAAAAATTAAATCTGGGGGTCCATGAAACCAGTGACACTTTGGCTAGATTCCAAGTACCCCCAAATCCAGTAAACATCATGGTATATGCTGAGCTATTTACAAAATGTCTCTGCAGTCATATTGAAAGCTGTATATTGGTATACCACAATCTCTCCAACCAGTACTAGGGAATAGGTCATTAATGCACCTTCCAAGGCCAAAAACACTACATTGATGGGCCCCATAACCTCCCAGGATGCTTAATAAATAGCATGAAACAGCCTCTGTGGTACACTTGAATAACCTTCCAACTGGAGCCTACAGTCAGGTTTTTTTTGCCCAAGGAATGGAAGATGTCTACAGTCATAGTCCTGCACACAGATGGCCCAACCACTGATCATGGTAACAGGCCCATGATTCTGACTAGCCTTGTATGTAAGGCCATGGAAAGTCATCAGCTTTAAGAAGTTCATGCCTATTGAATCTGATGTACTGTTTTGATAGGGTCACCAAAGCACTGGATGAAGGCAAGACTGGGCCCACTGCTTACCTTGACGTGGCCAAGGCTTTTGATAAAATACCCCAGTCAGACATTATAGACAAGGTCACTAATTTAGGGACAACCATATTATCACCCACTGGATAGCCAGCTGGCTCACTGATAGGACCCAGGAAGTCCAAACAGGTGAAGCCACCTCCACCAAGAGGCCAGTCACTTGTGGGGTCCCCCAGGGCTAAGTACTAGGTCCATTCCTTCTTGACATCTATTTCTCTGAAATGGAAGCAAATACTGAAGGTTTATGGTTGACTAAGTTAGTACACAATTGCAAGCTGTAGTTTATCAACTCATCTGCAGAAACTAGCATTCTTTAAGAAGGTCTATCTCTGACTAACAAATGGTGCCAAAGTCATAGTCTTAAACTTAATGCTAAGAAGTACATAATTGTACCCTTTGGGAAGTCAGTCATCCTGACTAATTACTGTATTGATAAAATGCTCCCTAAAAGTTGACCCAATGGTCAGGTATCTGGGTGCACACTTAGACAGTAGCCTTATCTTCAACCACCACATGGCCAGAGTGACAAGGAAATCCTTTTATTTTTCATAGGATGATAGGAAGTTACTAGCTAATCGTCCTAGGGTCCTTACAAACCTAAACTTCTGCTGTAGTTGCCATGATCAGCATCTATTGCCTCTGTCCAAGCGAGAGAGAAAGAGGTGGAACCCCTGGGGTGAATCTATGGTTATACATCAAATCATCCTGATGGCACTTGAGGAGGGCCAAAGAGGTGCTCTGCTTTACATGAATTGACAGTCTCTTCTACAGATGTAGTAACCTCTGGTAGATAAATCTGTCCCTCGAGCAGGTTCTATTAATGTCACATAACCAAGGTGAGGTCTTTAGAGTGAATAACCTGTGAGCCATTGGACTTACACATATGCAGCATTTCCAGTAAAGCAGAGTCAGAGATTGCTTTATACACAAGGCACAGATTACTTCTGAGTAGTCTGTATGAAACAGAGTAAAGTGACAGGGATTTCAACTGATCCACATAGGAGAGATGCTAAAAACCTTGAATTCTTCTTCTGAGGAACCTTTGTGGTTCAGTTGCTGCAGGTGCTTGGAAAGGTATGCCAAAAGGGGCATTGTAGTCCAGTTGTTGGCCTGATAAGTGAAGAGTACAGGGAGGCTATAACTTTTTTTCTGGACGGCCTTACTTATGAGATGAGCAATATAGAATGTCCTTCTTACCACTGTGGAGACATGGTGATCAAAGGTAAGGTTGCTGTCAACCTGTGTCACCACTGAGTGCATGCTCAGGATGTTTCTATTGATGTGGTAATTGGCTGTAACATCACCCTTACTGAAAGGGATGATGATACATTTTTTGCATTGAGTTTAAGGCCATGACTTTGGCACTAATCATTTGTTTGTGTAAGACCCTCTTGTAGGATGTTGACATCATTTGGGGGTTCTATGACTGCTCCCAGTTGGCAGTCATCAGCAGACTTTGTCAGCTACAGACCTTTAGTTTTTGCTTGTACTTCAGACAAATAGATTCTGAACAGTAGAGGTCCCAGGACCTATCCCTGTGCAACACAGCTGGTTACAGGTCTGCTGTTGGAGAAGGAGTCCCCTATTTTGATTGTATGGGCTCTATCGGTGAGCCAGTTGGTGACCCACCTAATGATATAAGGGTTGATATCTAGCTGGGTGAGTTTGTCAATACTGCCTGAGTCAGGAATAGCGTCAAAAGCATTGATCAAGTCCAGGTAGGCTATATGCACAGTTTTCTCCTCATCCAGGTCTCTGGTGACTGTTTTGAAGAAGTCCACCAGGTTTAACAGGCATGATCTCCCTTTGACAAATTCAAACCGAGTAGGGTTAAGTGTTTGGAGATTACCTGTATCTTAAGGTTTATGATGATTCGCTCCATGGTCTTGCAGATAAGGCTATCCAGGCTAATAGGTCTGTAGCTCCCGGGGACACTGAAAGCACCACCTTTGTGAAGGTTGCACACCTTATAATTAAGGGCATGGCATCTAGGTTCAAAGAGGTCATTAACCCTCTGACCACCACGAGCTACACTGTTCATGCCTGGCAACAGCAGGGACAGCCATGATGCTGGCCCACTCAGGTAGAGCTGATTTCATGTGCCAGTCCAATACAGGTCTCCAGTCTGCCAAATCTGTGCCATGGGTTGAGTCCCATAGTAGCTGCCCAACAGCCCCACATCAGAGTCACAGCACTGCTTGGTCACAGTCAGACCACTTAGGTCATATTTGCAAAAGATAGAACATATTCTAATGACACTCATCTCTGAGAATGGCAACATTCAGGTCCCCCAACTTCCAGTTGTGCAGACATGTGTTCCCGGGCATCTATGTAAATGATGGTGGCTGTGACTCACACCCAACCCATTTGTGTGGTGTAAGTGATGACAGCTGATGCTCAGTGTAACTCAACCATATGCTACTATGTATAGTCATTAGTTTACACTGCTTGCCAAATTGGTTTTGTGATACCACACTGTTGATGTAGACTTGTGTATGTGTCAAGGCTTATACAGATAGACTAGACATTGGCACTGTACCTGCACTGTGCAGTTGCTGATGTTGCTGCTGGAGTTTAATCCATTGCTGGTGCATGCCAAAGTAGCCATGAAGAGTCCTGCGAATCCAGCCTGACTTGCCTGCCGATGCTGAATTATGTTTTATCTGTCACGAATATCTGGCATGCTGTAACAGGTACATGCTACAGTGCACCCAAGACACATCAAAGCAGTACAACTACTTTCAGTAGGCCAAACGTGTGCAGTCACACTTATAGTTTGTCTGAGGTTGGTACTGTATTGCAGTTCACTCATGCTTTGTGGGTTCTATATGGGCATCTTAACCCAGAGCTCTTGGGTTCACCTGCAGTACCTTTGATACATTTGGGATAGGTGACTGAAGAGAATAAGGGGATTATTTGCTTGTACTTTGCCTACTAGATGATCTTGAGTGTCTCCATGCAGAAAGCAATGATATAGCTTGCATGCCATATGTAGTAAGCATGGGCACTTACACTGGCAGAATGGTAGTCTTTTCCTTTGATGTGTCTCTGTCCATGGATACCAGCTGTTGTCTTTAATGCCATTTGGATGTAATCACTAAGTCCTAGCATTTCAGATGATGTGGTTAATCTCATAGATGCTACCAATGGCGGTAGCCATCTATAATGTTGTATTGGGAAAGCAGATATTCTGATCCAAATGATGTAGTAGTGTATTGAGGAATACCTGAAACAAGGAATAATCAGAAATCCTGTAACTATATCAAATTATTAAACAGCAATGCTCTGATTTAATTCATAATGGCATAGCTCACTCTGACCCTGACAAATATTGCTAATACACTTGCAGAGAAACTTACTTCATACCAGAAATGGTCATTGAAGTTAGAAAGATTCCCAAAGTCTTTATTGTGGAACATGTCCTAACTAAAGATGAAAATACCAGCTATATGCAGTGATGGATCATGGTCAAATGGGAGAGCTTGGAGTTAGGGTAGCAAGTCAAGGAGCCTCCTTCAGATCCACACCAATATTCCATTACTTGGCTGCCTCTCTCAAAATTACCATAAGAAACTGTTCCAACCTGTCTGTGTATTAGTTTGCTCTTTTACAACAATCTCAAAGATTTGGTTTGCATTTAAAGCAATTTTGCATCAAAATACTGAAAGACAGTTGATGAACAAAGCAATGAAAATAGCCTTAGCTTAAACAGTAAACTTCTCTTCCTTATAAACTTGCATTTATTGAAAATGCATCTGGCAACACATTAAATTACAAGAGATGTGCAGAGATTCATAGTCAAGCAGTATGTAGTGAAGCACTAATTAGTGGCTATATGAAGTATGCAGGAATTCAAAAGACAAAGGTGTAATGCATTTGTTAACAGCCTGGGACAGCCTAATGGACGCAAGTGTTTCTTTTCAGAGGTAGCTCAGGAGCACTATCTTGTGAACTGACTTGATCAGTCTCTCACATTAGACAAAGGCTGAGGGAACAGAAATGTGCACAACAGAAAGCAGCTTATTAACAGCTTATACCCTTATACATCTGCACTAAGAACCAGACAAACCATTGTAGTCCAAAGCAGTGTATTTCACACTCTTGTACCTATAAAGGAAAGCTAAGGCTCGGAGGTACTTGCTAAGCATGCAGTCCAGTAGACTATTAATAAGCCTAGCCCAAATTTTTAATTGCACTTTTTAAGTGACTTGCACAAGATCACACCGTAGGACAGTGAAGGCTGAAGGAATCAAACCCTGCATGACAGGAAGTTGAGTCACAGTCTTAAACTCTTTGCCAACCACCAGAGTAAATTAAAATGCAATCACATTTAATAAATACTAAACTCATTGACTTCATGTTGCAGTGTGTTTTTGGCTGTGAATACTCTGTCAACAATCATCAAAATAAGGAAACCAAGAATTGGACACAAATTATGGCTCATATGATGGCACTTCTGTTTACTACAAACAGTTCCTTCCTTTACACTATATGTACTTTGAGATGCAGGAACTAAATATTCACACACACACACACACACACACACATGTAACTAATAGTTACAAGCCCTTGTAAGATTGCGCATATTCAGATTTTGGGGAGGGGGATTAAATGAATGAACAAATAAATGACAGGGGAGTGTACTTCAGCTCACTCCTGTGAGAACCATACAATGCAGATAATAGTTCCTACTTGCCCAACCACCCTTTTAGCTCTAGAATGTGTGGGAAGACCCAAAAATCAGGAACAGTTTTTTAAATATTTCTCTCACATACTTAAAAAGTTGTTAGAATAACAATCTTTGAATTGACAAGCATTTTTCTGAAGGACAGAAGTCAGAAACTCACATGCCTGCAATTATTTCATGGTGTAGCCATTTATAGTGATGGGTCCTGCTACGGCAAGTCCTGAAACAGAGACTGACTGACTGAAAAAATGGGCTAAGTAATATATATATATATATATATATATATATATATATATATATATATATGTGTATATATATATATATATATATATATATATATATATATATATATATATATATATATATATATATATATATAGATATATATATAAAATATACTAAACCCAAGATGGCCATTTCTTGGGATATTCCCTTTTCTCTGAGGTGAGGCAATCTTGGAGTTAGTGTATAAGTTCATGGGGGCTTGCCCTCATATTGGGGGTGCATGCGGACCTGCCCTGGGGCAAATATTTTTAAAGGAGAACAATGTTTAAGATTTGCCCTTTTCCTGGATTAGTAATCTTTTTTCTTTCTGTCAGTACTGAGTGTTACGACTGCCAACATTTCACCAGGAAGCCTTATTTCATGACTACTTCTTCTTCTTTTGGCTGCTCCAATTAGGGGTTGCCATATCAGATCAACTCTTTCCATTTCTTCCTGACCTCTCCATCTTGCTCTGTCACACCAACCACCTGCATGTCCTCTCTCACCACATCCATAAACCTTACCTTAGGCCTTCCTCTTTTCCTGTTACCTGGCAGCTTCATCGTTAGCATCTTTTTCCCAATATACTCTGCATCCCTCCTCAGCACATGTCCAAACCAACATAATCTTGCCTCTCTGGCTTTGTCTCCAAACCTTCCAACCTGGGCTGACCCTCTAATATACTTATTCCTAATCCTGTCCACCCTCGTCACACCCAGTGCAAGTCTTAACATCTTCATCTCTGCCACGTCAAGCTCTGACTCCTGACTTTTTGTCAATGCCACTGTTTCCAACCCATATAACATAGCTGGTCTCACTACCCTCTTGTAGACCTTCCCTTTCTCTCTTACTGGTACTCGTCTGTCACAAATCTCTCCTGACACTCTTCTCCATCCACTCCATCCTGCCTGTACTCTCTTCTTCACCTCTCTTCCACACTCACCATTACTCTGAACTGTTGATCCCAAGTAAACTCATTCACCTTCGCCATCTCTACTCCCTGCATCCACACCATTCCTCTATCCTCCCCCTCATTCACACACATATATTCTGTCTTAGTCCTGCTGACCTTCTTTCCTCTTCTCTCTAGAGCATATCTCCACCTCTCCAGGGTCTCTTCAACCTGTTCCCTACTCTCACTACAGATCACAATGTCATCTGCAAACATCATAGTCGACAGGGACTCTTGTCTGATCTCGTCTGTCAACCTGTCCATCACCATTGCAAATAAGAAAGGGCTCAGAGCTGATCCTGGATGTAACCCCACCTCCACCTTAAACGCATCTGTCACTCTCACCACAGATCTCACCGCTGTCACACTACCTTCGTTCATATCCTGTACAACTCTTACATACTTCTCTGACACTCCCGACTTCCTCATACAGTACCACAACTCCTCTCTAGGCACCCTGTCATATGCTTTCTCTAAATCCACAAAGACAGAATGCAACTCCTTCTGACCTTCTGTGTACTTCTCCATCAACACTCTCAGAGCAAACATCACATCTGTAGTGCTCTTTCCTGGCATGAAACCATACTGCTGATCCCTAATCATCACCTCCCTTCTTAAACTAGCTTCCACTACTCTTTCCCATAACTTCATGCTGTTATTTCATGACTAAAATCCACAATAATTTTGCAAGGAACAGACCAAAATACTTCTCAACTTTGCCCAGAAATGGACACATTTAAAGTATTTTTTTCTCAATTTAACAAGGTAAACCCACTGGACAAAGTATTCTTTTTTTATTTATTTTTTTTAACTTGGGCACAATAGACAAATGGAAGTGGAAGGATTCAAATCTTCTACTTTTGATTGCATGAAGTTATTTAGCAGCTCAGAGCATTGTGTCCAACAACTCCAGTTCACTTAAATAGTTGACAGAGTAACAGGTGGTGCATGGGCATGCATTTTCTGTACAGTAAGAAACTTTAATGAATGCACTAGTGACTAACTGTAGTCCTGAGCTACCTACATTATGATCAAATCACATAAAGTGAATACAACCTGATTGTACACAAGCCATAAAAGCATAGTTATCGACCTTTCAGATTATTTATTTATTTATTTATGTATTCCAGTTTGACGACTGGGGAGGTCCACTGGGCTCGGGGAGTTCATTTTCAGTGGAGGCCCGGGGAGGAAAGCTCCACAAATACATACTTTAGTTACATGTGTACTTACAAAGACACTTTAGAATACAAACAACAGTTAGCATTCAGAAAAAAAAACAGACAATTGCATTTACAATTTCATTTAGGCGAGAGAGACAGGCATGTAGCATGGTGGCTAGATTTTACAGTTTAGTTAAGTATACAATCTATATATGTGAGTAAGGTTAGTTAGGTGAGAAGGTTAGCCAGGAGTAAAAGTGGAGGAGAGCTTGAGAGGTTTGGGGTGAAGAGTACAGTTCCACTTCATGTGTATATAAAGGTGGGAATGAAGAAGAGTTTTAAAGTTTGAGGTTGTCACAGGTCCTTAGTGAGGAGGGGAGATCATTCCATTTTTTAGATAAGGAGAAGGCTAGGAGAAGCTGTCCGGCTGGATTCTTGGGTTTTTGTATGGAAATAAGGTTTTGGTGGGAAGATCTTAGGGTTCTATGGGGGGTATATTGTTGTAGAATATTGGATAGTGCAGGGCACTTAGTAGGATGGAACAGTAATTTGTGGGCTGTGGTGAGTTGGAAGAAGTCAAGTTGGTTAGGGATCTCAAGCCAATTTAATGAGTGAAGGGAGGTACAATGATGAGAGGTCGATTTAGATTTGGTAGCAAATCTGGATATTTTGTTGTAACATGCTTCTAGTTTAGAGGAGAGTGTGGAGGATAAATTGGTAAGCAGAGGGGTGCCATACAGTAATGAGGGAAGGAGGTAGGATGTGGTGAGTGTTAGTCTGGTGGCAGGAGAGAGGAAGTGGATGTTTCTATAGAAAAGGCTGAGTTTTATATGGGTTTTTCTAATGTTTAGTTGGATGTGGGTGTTGAATTTTAGGTGTTCATCGATGGTGACACCAAGAAGTTTGGCAGAGGGAATGACTTGTATCATGGAGTTGTTAAGGTTGGTAATTTGAAATTAATTCTTATCGATAGGGGAGGATTTTGAAGGGGAGAATAGAAGGATTTTAGTTTTGGTGGCATTTAGGGAGAGGTGATTTTGGAGCATCCAGTTTTCTGTGGTAGAGAAGGCAGTTTGTGTCAGAGTTTGGAGATCTGTTAGGTTAGAGGCGCAGCAGATCAAGGAAGAATCGTCAGCATATTGTACAATTTTGGTATTGGGTATGGCTTTGTGAAAGTCATTAATAAAGATGTTGAATAGTACTGGGCCAAGTATGGAACCCTGGGGTACCCCAGTGGGGGTAGGAAGGAATGTGGAAGTGGCCTGACCCCATTTTACAGCTTGGGACCTGTGTGAAAGATAACTGGAGAACCATGAAAGAGTTTTGTGGGAGAAATTAAGATTAGACAGATGATCTAGTGGGTGAGTATGGGAGATGGTATTGAAGACTTTAGATAAGTCCAGCAGGACTGATGAAACTATTTTACCAGAGTCACGAGCTAGACTGACAGAATGTAAGGAGGAGATGAGGGTGGAGTTAGTACTGTGTCCTGGATGGAAGCCGTGTTGGGTGGGAGAGAATAGCTGGTAGTTGGTAGGGAATGGCAAAAGCTGAAGGTGGATGCATTTTTCAAGAAGTTTGGAGATTGGGGAGAGGATGGCTATGGGGTGGAAATTAGAGATGTTACAGTTTTTGCCACCCTTGTGAAGTGGGAGAATATATGCAGTGCACCATAGTTTGGGTACATACGATTCAAGTAGGGATCTATTGATCAGGATGCTGATAGGTAGAGCAATGCCCTTGGAGGCTATTTTTTAGAAGGAGGAAGGAATGTTATCTGGGGCATTGGAGCAAGGCTTTAATTTAGAGAGTAGTTTCTTCATTAGGTAGGTGGAGATGGGTTTGAGTTTGAAAGTGGGGGGAGGATGATGATGAGGAAGATTGGGTGGGGTGAGGTAGTGAGTTATTGTTGGAAAACATCTTGGTTAGCTCGGTAATAGAAGCGGTAAAGAAGGTGTTGAATAGTGAGTCGGTTTCAAGGTTGGATTTGTTGCTGTCGGGACAAGGGTTATTTTTGGTACCTGCCCTAAGGAGTGAATTGAGTTCCAAAAATGCTTGGGTTTTTTTGTATGATTTGCTTGTAATTTGATGTAGTAAGACCTTTTATTTTTAAGAAGTTGTTTTTGGCTAGGTTTCTCAGCTGTTTATATTTTAGAAATATTTCTGGCTGTTTATGTTGGAGTTATATTTTCCAGGTTTTATCTCTTTGTAGCATGATCTTTTTGGTATCTTTGGTAAGCCATGGGGTGTTTTTCATACTTACTCTTTTTTTTGTCCTTGGAGCAAGGGAGTTAAGGACCATTAAGAATGTTTTGTTGAAAAGGTCAATGGCAGCGTCTAATGGAAGAGTTTTTAGGGGGTTCCAGTTAGTTTTTTTTAAGGGACTCAGTAAAGGTAGTAGGATTAAAGTTATAAAGGTTGCGAGTATGAATGAACTGGTGGGAGTGTGGGGAGGTGAGGGTAGTTTGATGGGTGAAGGCTGGGAAGTGATCTCCTAATTGGTTAGGAATGACACCTGATTGTATAATTTTATTTAGATGAGATACCAGGATCCAGTCTAGTATGGAGCCAGGTGGGTTGGTTTTGTTTGGCCTAGTAAAGGAGTTAGTAAGATGAGTGTAGGTGTATATATTGATTGCAATGGTAGGATTGGGGTTATTGATTTTGTTCCAGTCTATATTTACATCCCCAGTATGTAGGTTTCTAGCTTAATGTTACTGGAGACTCAGGAGAGGATGTCTTCCAGGGTATTAGTGTTGTTGCCAGGAGGAATATAGAGGGAAATGAAGCAGATGTTTTTAAGGTTGTTTATTTTTAGGAGGCAAATTACAAGTTCAGCGTTGTTGAAAGAAGGGATAGGATTAGGATATGGAATGATGGTTAATTGATTGGAGTAGAATAATGCTACACCACCACGTCTCCTAGTTAGGCAGTCAGAATGAAGACATTGAAATCCAATTCGGAGTCAGTTATATGAGGCTTTAGCCAGGTTTCAGAGATGGCTACAATGTCTGGTGAGTTGTGGTTGAGCCAGGCATGGAAGTGGTTTAATTTATATTTGAGGCTTTGGGTGTTAATGGTGAGGAATTTGAGGTATTTACTGGTGGATTTATTATTGGTGTTAGGGGGGTTTTGTTGGGGAGAAATTAGGTCCAGGATTAGGATGAATGTCACCGGATAAGCAAAGGTAATTGAGAAAAGGAGTACGTATTTTTGGTTTGTACTTAGAAGTGCCTGGTAGAGAGTGGGTTTAGGTTTGTAGTATTTTGTAGTGATTGGGAAAAGTTTTACTTTTAAGAGGAGGAAAGGGTGAGGGAACTAAGGAGGCAAAGATGTGGAAGTGTGTTATAAGGGGGAGGTGGGAAGGAAGTGGTGGTGGGGGTAGATGGAAGTTGGTATAGGAAGTGGCATGGTATAGAGGTAGTAGAAGAAGAACAAGGATAGAAGTGGAATGAGGGTTTTTGAATGGAGCGGGATAGAGCCACAGGGCAAGATAAACCAGCTGAGAAAGTTATCAGCCACAGCAGTTCAAGGTAGAGGTAAGTGTTAAACAATGAAAGACTGTAGGGAAAGATAGAATCGCTGTTTATAAAAATATAAGGGTTGCTTTGCTCCTAGTTAGTTTACTGTAGGATGAGAGCGGTTATTAACAGGTTTTTATAGAGTGTGGAGTGGTATTTGGTAAAGTACGTTATTATACAAGCATGTAGAGATACTGTTGGGAATAAAGGGAGTTAATGTTACACAGGATTTAAGCTGGTAGGTGCTGCCACCTCGTGGGCAATAAGAAGAATAGCAGGCAGAAAAACAAAAAAATGGGCAAGTTTCATATAGATTATACTAGATGGTGTTCAGAGACTAGAAATCAAGTATTACAGTGGGAGGGGGTATTTAGTGGTCTGCGGTAGGCTGCTGATACGCACTCATGGAAGGGTAGGCTTACCAAAAATAGATATAGACTTAGGTAGTTAAATCTGGTGTAGGTTACATACATTCACAGTTAGTAATGGAAGTCCTCATAAAAGTCTTTTCTTATTTGGCCCAGGCTAACCAGCAGAAATATTCAGGGTTGAAATGTCAGAGGTTTTGCAGGAGGACGTCCTTATATTCTAGAGGCTGGGAGGGACCTTCAGGAGTGGAGTATGGTTATGGTGCAATTATCATTTGTTATAAACAACATACTATGTAATCACGCAACAAATTCGTTACGAACACTGAACAGAAACTGATAGCATTTGCGTGGCTTGTTCGTTTCAAGACTATCTGCATGAGAAATACCAAAATGCACCTTACAAAAATTATGTAAGGCACCATCATAACTGGAAAAGTATAAAACAAAAGTAGAAAGGGGACAACAGGAACAGCAGCATATAGAACTTTTCATTGTTGTAGTGGTCAAGGAAATAGATAACTAAGTTCCAGGTATATGGTTTGGTTTTACAGCTTGCAGTCTTGATAGTGTGGCTGTCCTATTCAGTAACCTGATTCATTCTGTTTCTTGCTGGTGTAACTTATTTATTTTACTAGTCTGACTTATTTTCTTAATTACTTATTTACTTTATTCACAAACTTGAGCGCAAGGCACAAAAATGACCAATAAATCCAACCAGATGGTGCCAAAAGACCAAAAGATCACCAAGTGTTCCACTCAGTAAAATTTATTGCAGAATCCACATATGAATGAAAAAAAATCACATGAACGCCTTTTTCTCATACAGTTTCAATAACGCGTTTTCGTCCCTGTGACTAGGACTTCCTCAGACAAATACAAATATATCATTTCCGTTTATATAGCTTAATTCATTTAAATTAAAAACACTTTATCCAATTAAAAACATTTCAATTAGTTTAAAACACCAAATCAATGTGCCTTACTCATAAATATTCATGCCCATCTAATTAAAGTGTCTTCATGCTTTTTATTGCAGCTACCCTCTTTCAAGACATTTCTTATTCACATTGCAAGGGTGAATTGATTTATTATAATGAAAAGTTTATGTGTTTGTTAAAAAAGTTTTTTATATGTTGATTATAAAATTTACCAAAAAAAAAAAAGATTTAAATAATTCCTTTACTATAAACATGGTTTTAAAAAAAACAATGTAATAAAAACCAATATGATAAAAAGTTGGTGTACTGACTCCCTCTAGTGTCCAAAATGTTAATTGCTTTAAATCTTATAAGCCCTTAGTTTGAGCAGTGAAGAAATGGAAAGGGTGTCATTCATCCCAGGTTTTGTTCCCGCTTCAAGGTTGACCTGCCACCAAAGCTCTTTACTTTCCAATATTTCTTCCCATGGTCCTCCTCTTATGTCAGGTCTTACTTGTTCTAGTACAAAAAATTCATACTTATATTCTGTACAACTCAGAGAGTGCCTAAATAACGCATTGGTTTGTTTGCCTTTCCCAATGTCATAATTATGTTCGTAAATTCTCTTTCTTAGGCCCCTCTCAGTTTTACCCACATAAAAACACTGACATTTCTGACAAGTTACCAGGTACACTACTCCCTTGCTCTCACAATTGAAAGAACCTTTGCTTCTTAACATTCTTTTCCTACTTGACAAAAATACCTCCCCTTTATTAATGATGTACGGGCACTGTTGGCATCTCCCACATTTGTATGTTCCTAATCTATTTTTACTTCCTCCTTTGTTCTTGGTTCCATTCTTTTCTAAAATGTTCTTAATATTCCAAGAATTCTTAAACACTAATTTAGGGTGTATTCTAGAAATTTCATCAATGTCAGTTAGGGAAGAAAATTTATTCCATTCCTTTATTAAGGTTTGTTTAATTCTGTGATTTACTCCATTGTATTCCACCACCAAACTCCTTAAAATGTATCTTGGTCCTCTATTTTTTTCTCTCTTAGATTACTATTAATTTTATTGCCTCCTGTCCCAATAATGGGCTTGAACCTTTCTGATCTCCCCTTTTCCACTTCACTCCTTAAGCTTTCAATGAATTCCTTTGGATATCCACGTTCCAAAAACATCCCTTCCAGTTTATTACACTCCATTAAAAAATCTTTCACTGCTGGTCATTCTCGACCCCCTTACAAACTGCCCCTTTACTATGTTTCTTTTACTGTGTAAGGGGTGAGCACTATTGTAGTGTAGGAAGGAATTAACATATGTATCCTTCCTGTATACCCTACTTTCGAATTTTCCATTGTCTTTATATATTTCCACATCCAAATATCTGAGCAATTCAGTACTGACTGTATGTGTGAACTTTAAGAAAGTTGTAGTTTGGCTAATATATTCAATAAATTCCTGAAATCTATCGTATCCACCTGTCCAAATTATTACTATATCGTCAAGAAATCGATGGTACATTGACCAATATTTGTTGAAACAAGAGTTGACAATAAACCTCTCCTCCCATTTTGATAAAACAATATTGGCATAAGTGGGTGCACATGCTGCGCCCATAGAAACTCCTGATTTTTGTTGGTAATATTCACCATCGAAGGTTATAAAGTTGTACCTTAATACTGTGTCCATTAATGTGACACTGACTATTTTGTCTTCTTGACTCATTATGTTGTCTCCAAACACACTTTCCTCAAACATATCAATTCCTTCTTCATGAGGAATGCTCCCAAATAAATCTATGATGTCAATAGTAATTAACAGAATATCTTCATTGTATACCTCTGGCTTTAACTCACCCAAAAAATCCCAAGAATCTTTTAGTATGGTTTTGTTATTGACCCATATATGTTTAGTTTTTAAATCTACAAATTTAGCCAAGGGTACAGTTTTTGAACCCTCTGCCGAAACTATGGGTCTAAAAGGGGGGTTTGCCATATTTTTATGAATTTTTGGGATACCGAATGTTGTAGCCATCCTAGGTTTTGTTACTTCCAAAATTTTTAAAGTTTTGTTGTCAATCACTTCCTCAGTCAGCAAATCTTGGAGTATAATATCAATCTTTTTGTGAGCCACATTAACTTCATTCTTTGAAACCACTGAATATTTAGTTTCGTCCCTCAAAATAGAGTTAATTTTTCCTTCATACTCTATCTTGTCCATTATAACAATGCCCCCTCCCTTGTCTGGTTTCATAATTCTCACTGTGTCGTTACTACTCAATTCCTTTAAAACGTCATACTCTTTCTTACTCAGATTGAAACTTAGTTTGTATTTAACATCTTCCTGTTGTTTTCTAACCTCCTTTGTTAGTACATTTTCAAAATTTCTGAGTTGTGGTATTAAAGGAGGGTTGTATATAGACTTTCTTTTTAATTCACAACCCTTCTTATTTTCTTTCTTGAAACCAGCCCTTGAGGCTAAAATTTCTAAATTAATTTTCCTCACAAAAAGTTTGATATGCAGAATAGTTCATGTGGAATCACCCTTATGCATAGGAATAAACTTGAGTCCCTTACTGAGAAGTGTAAAATGATCAATGTTCAATTTAAGGTTACTAAAATTGTAAATAGTAAAACCTTGATATGTGTTTTTTTTATTTTCCACCAGGATTTTTTCCTGGGTAGAAGTCAGCATACCAGTGTTGGGGCTAGGGGTATTGTTCAATAAAATCTTGTTCAAATGTTCAAAAAAAGTTTTTTATATGTTGATTATAAAATTTATCAAAAAAAAAAAAAAGATTTTTTTCAAGGTCAACCTTGAAGCGGGAACAAAACCTGGGATGAATGACACCCTTTCCATTTCTTCACTGCTCAAACTAAGGGCTTATAAGATTTAAAGCAATTAACATTTTGGACACTAGAGGGAGTCAGTACACCAACTTTTTTTTTTTTTCAAAATAATTTTTTTATTTTTAAAAAAAAGTGAGTAAACAAAACCATGCATATACATAAAAGTACAGGCAATGAATACGCACAAAAAATACATACATGGATGCTTGTGACCTTGTTATAAAGAGAGATGAACATAAGAACATATTTAACATGAACAAGGAGAAGACTACAGCTTCTTGAATTATGCATAGTATACGAATTAACAACAAAAACCCAAAGGGAACAATATATACAGTGCTACCAGTACTAAACAAAAAAAACAAACGGTGTCAGTACATTAAAACTACCTATTAACACCCTACTTATACTTTGCAGTAGTAGAGAGTGGCCCCATAAATAAAGAAAGAGAGTATAGGGGAGGGTTTGTAGGAAAGCCAGAGTTTAGTCGCACAGGATTATTTCAAATAGGCTTTTCCAAAGTTTACTGTAATAGGCTCTCTTCCTTGGTCCATATATGATGAATTTCTGAGCCGAGATATATTTGGTGGCCATGACCTTGAATCCCCGCCAGCACAATTTGGTCCGATCTAACCAGTTATATGTGATGTAAAGTTTTATGAGGGAACACATCGTAATTAAGATGTGAAGATGAAATTTAGGCAGGCCCGGGGGAGTCAGTACACCAACTTTTTATCATATTGGTTTTTATTGCATTGTTTTTTTTTTAAAACCATGTTTATAGTAAAGGAATTATTTAAATCTTTTTTTTTTTTTTTTTTGGTAAATTTTATAATCAACATATAAAAAACTTTTTTAACAAACAAACTTTTCATTATAAATCAATTCACTCTTGCAATGTGAATAAGAAATGTGTTGAAACAGGGTAGCTGCAATAAAAAGCATGAAGACACTTTAATTAGATAGGCATGAATATTTATGAGTAAGGCACATTGATTTGGTGTTTTAAACTAATTGAAATGTTTTTAATTGGATAAAGTGTTTTTAATTTAAATGAATTAAGCTATATAAACGGAAATGATATATTTGTATTTGTCTGAGGAAGTCCTAGTCACAGGGACGAAAACGCATTATTGAAACTGTATGAGAAAAAGGCGTTCATGTGATTTTTTTCATTCATATGTGGATTCTGCAATAAATTTTACTGAGTGGAACACTTGGCGATCTTTTGGTCTTTTGGCACCATCTGGTTGGATTTATTTACTTTATTCTCAGATGCTCTGGATTGCCACAGGTTCCTGCCACTAATTATTTACTTATTTGTACTTGCATTTCTACACTTCTGCAATTCTGTTTAGTCTCAGTTTTAATTTGCTGGTTATCTGTAAGGTTGATTACTACACTTTTTGACAGCTTGCATACTATCAAGTTGGATTTTCCCTGTGTGGATTTGATCATAACGTGTGTTAAAATAATCATGAGTAATTTATCAAAAAATAAAGAAGTTACTCGGGAGATGGCAGTTGGTGCAGAGGATTAGAACTTCAGGTTATTGATTAGATGCCTTCTGCTGTTAAAGCGACAGGGTTTGATTCTTTCTGCCAACTATGTGACTTTAGCAAGTCACTTATCTAGACAGTGTTCAGGGCTGTCTGCCCTATTTTTTAAAAAAATAATTATACTCTAATTTCTAGCATTATAATGTCAGCGACTTAAGTCTATAACAAGCACACATGCACACACACACACACACACACACACACACACACACACACACAAAACTGTTGGCAAACATGACAAAATCCAAAATGTACACTGTGCTTTAAGAATGTTACCATGATGGCATGCCAAGTTTATTCTTTAAAGCAAAAAATTTCAAATAGAATTGAAGCAAAGCCACAAAAAAGCCCCATGTATAGAACAGAAGCAAATCGAAAAATTACTGTGATAAAAAATGGAATTTGCAAATTCAGAGCCAAAACATCAAGTTTGTGTAAACATTGTGCCACCAAATTACTATGCTTTGACTGTGCCCTATAAAGCTTCATGAAGCCTCACTTTCATTGGCTGTATGTTTGAGCCAATGACAGAGAGTTCTAGAGAGCAGCTTTGCAATAAAGATTGAGAAGTGGCAATGAGTAAAAGGCAACTTTTGTTTTGGTTATTTATACCCCCCCAGCCAGAACTTAGCCCTAGGCAGCTGCCTAGCTTGCCTTGTGCTAGACCTGGACTTGGCTGTATGGAACCAGATAATATGTTCGGTTGCTTAATCAATCTAGCTATCCATCCATGCATCATCAACCTCTTTTCCCATTTGTTTGCTTAATCAACAGTGCCAAATGCCAAATACGTCATCTGTGACCCCCTACTAAAACTGATTTTTTGTCATTAGTTATATGTGAAATCATCTTTATCTTTTTTATAATATATTTGTATCAATGGCTTTTTTAACAAATGGATACGTCATCTCTCTTATGTAGATTGTATAATTATACATCATATTTTATAGCACTTAGTACTTAAGACCTAGAGGCACAGCTCTGTGTACAATGCTTAATGTCAGATTTTTTATGTTGCTTTTTAATCTGTTTTTTTTAATTGATAGTATTGATTGTATTTTTGTTGCCTTTTGGCCTGAACTGTACCCAGAAAAGGTCACTGGATTAGTGTACTAAACCAGTTAAACACTAAAAGAAAGATGAAATTAAATATAGCCACAGGATATGTTCATGATTTATGGGAAACTGCTACTATTATGTCACTCCATTAAGGAAGGCATCCTTCAGATCCTGGAGGAACTATAGACCCATAAGCTGAACAAGACTAATTTGCAAAACCATGGAATGTATGCTATCTAGTTTCATAATCTGTTATATTAATACAAAAATATTATTATAGACCCGCAGCGATATGGCTTAGTCAAAGAGTGGTCATGTCTAATTTTGTAAACTGTGAAAAAGTCACTGAATCTGGAGTTAGTAGCAATGCAGGGCATGCAGCATGCCTAGATCTGACCACAGTTTTTGACAGTAAGCTTAAAGGCCTAAAATTAAGACCTTATGTTGCAAAACTAATTTCAAACTGGTTTCAACTGAGAACAAATAAGGCTGGTTGCTTTCATAAGACTAAGTACTGTGACTTCTTGTGTTCAGCATCTACTTCTCAGATCTCTAAACCAATAATGCAGACATATAGCTAACCAAATGTGGCAGTGAGCACATGCTGGGTGTTGTCGTCATTCAGTACCAAGTTGCTACAACAGGGATAAACCATCCAAAGAAGTAGCAGTTGATGGAAAGGTTTCTTTTCAGCTTACCTGTGCATTTTTGCTACACTGGTGGTTGGGAGGCTTGTGTACAAGAATTTAATGTTGAGGTGAGTTTTGCTGCAATGTATAGTATTGTGCGAACTGGCAGTGTGTGTTTTGGGGGGTCCCTTTTCTTCACTGTGATGCAATTATGGAGTTGGTATATATAATTCTGATGGGGGTTAAGGGAACCTGCCTTCACACCAGGTGTATGGGGGCTTTCCCCAGCAAAGAGTTTTTGTTTTTAGTTTTTCGCACCATTCTCTTTATTTAATTCACAATATCATAGGTGGACCAGTCATTCTTCTTGATGTAAGAACACAGACACCATTTGGTGATCACAGCACTTTATGGCAGGTGGATAATGTCAGAGAAACTACCCATTGTGTCTTGGTTATCCAAAAACTTGAAAGAGATGCACTTAATAGTGTTCTTTGTTTTCTATTATTTTAAGATTTGCACAGATGCTTAAATTAAAATCAAAGAACTGTGACTGCCACCCTTGATAAATAAATCTCAGTATAAGTTACAGAATGGAAAGCACAAAATTCATATTGATACTGTCATCAGTATAACTGTAACCCTCACAGACACTTCTCTATCCTTTGACAAGTACATAGCAATAGAAGTCGGGAAATCATTCTGGCTAACCCAGTTAATAACTACAGATAACTAATCCAGGTCAAAAGAACAGTATACATGCATTTGCGCAAACGACCAATGTCCGAACGTGAGCATGCCGAAAGCAGAACCCCAGGATCACAGAATGTTGAAGCTGCGGATGTCTATCCCAAGATTACCGAACACTGGCCATGCTACTATACCCCCCTCTTGACCTATGGTAGCACTTGTTGTGGCGGTTGTGCGATCGGGAACTTCGAATTTGACTTTGTGCGCAACATTATGAGCATTCACGGGTGCGAGATTTGACATTTAGGTTCGGAATTCCTATGAATCGACCTTCGGTCACGCAACCAAATGTATGTAAACCCAAAAGAACTCGTCATTCCTCAATACTCTGCTTTCATCAGGCCACTTATAGAATATAATGCTCCTCTTAGTATGTATCTAAGCATTTCACACAAGGAGAAAGGTCCCACAGGTTCCTAACTAAAAAGATCACTGAATTAAAGTCAGATAGCAACAGTCTTATTGTTCTGTCTGTGTTCTCTGTCTCTAATAGACTCTTTGAGATGATTTATAACGCCCTACAGATAGCTATGATGGCAAGAAAGAGGGGATTCAGACAGCAGTTTGCAGGACTACCTCGACAAAGTTGGACAAAATGAGTTAGTTTTGGTAATGTAGCGAAGTGCTGCATGGCTACTGCTGTTGTCTGACTGCAACTGATGTTGGAATGGGTTCACTCATTGAAGGCTGGAATACTTCCATTATTTTTTAATTTTGCTGTTATATTACAATTTGCTTGATTTTATATTTTGCTTTACTTTAAAGTTTTTTACTTCTTGGAGTTTTAAAAGTTTTTGGCTAGGGTCACTTACAAAATAATTCATTTTCACTGACTGAAAAGGACTCCAATCTAGCTAATTAGTGCGAGGAGCTGAGAAATAGGTCTATGGAGATCAGTGCTCTACTCCATAAAACAAATACAAATAAAATAATAAAAAATGGGGAGTGCCCAAAATGATGTCTGTTACGGTGGTCTCATAAATTTTTTTTTAAGATAAAAGTGCATGATTAGATTAGGCCCAGGGGCAGGTTTAGGGTTTGGGTAGAGTGAAGTCCCACTGCCTAGCTTAGTGATGTGTGCTAACCGTAGCCTTAACCCTGACCCTGACCCTACACCTTACCTTAATAAAACCTTTGTAGTAACACTACCACTGCTAAGACAAATTTAAGATGAATTTTGGTAGGGTTATGGTTAGCACATCAGAAAAGGACGTTTGTTTCCTTTTACAGTATACTGGGTGTTGGTTAGGTGGTGTTATTAATGGTCACATTTTGCTTGTTTTTTTTTCGATCATTTAGTATGCCCAACCATTCATGATATAATGTGCACACACATATAGATATACATCTGTGTGTGTATATGTATGTGTGTGCAATAAGATGGAAGTTTTGAAAGGTTGAAATATAAATAAAAAAAAAACAATCTTTTTTTTACATTTTTGCTGGGGGGCAAGCCCCCTGCAAATTAAATATACCAACTCTGAGATTTCACTATAGCGAGGAAAATGATAAATATACCATTCTGCACTGTGCAACAAACTCCATTTAAATGGCTCAAACTTTCAAAACTTCCATCTTATGGTCTCTACCATAAGAAAGTTGACTTTTTTAAAGTTCAAAATTTAGAAGTAGACTCGTATATCTATATGTCTAATACAATATGCATATATAATGTGTGTGTGTGTGTGTGTGTGTGTGTACTGATACAGATCAAAACACCTCAATGGTAAAAGGTAGATACCCAAAGACTGACTTTGCAAATGCTGATTTGCTACTAATCTTGTACCAACTGACATTCTTGCTGCATGCAAAAATTTCTTAGAAACAGATGAAAACATTTTTTGCTGGGTGGCAAAATAAAATACATATGCACATGCACTAGAAATCAGCAGTACATTTTTGAATGTAGTATAGTGTAACAATTTGGGGTAGATTTTAGAAATTGTGTCAAGACATTATAGACAACTGTAGTATTACAAATTCAATTTTATTCAAAGTACCAATCCCAGGTACTATTGCAAAGACACAGGTGCCACTATTTTGGTTAGTGTTGGCTATTGCTAGAAAAGTTATTTCAATGAATTGGAAAAATAAAAGTATCATCTCATTTAATGAATTTATCTACATAGGAAAATGTGTGTAATAAAGAATTACAAACTATATATAATAGAATGCCAAATATTACACATAAACACATATCTTGGCAAAAACTCACTTATTAGAAAAGTATTAATGGTTTTGTTTAATTTTAATGTAAATTTTTGTTATGGACCTTGTAAATAGTTCTATTTTTGTGTTTTGTATTGTAAATATCTTATCATAAGATTTCATTGATGTAAAATCTAGTACATTTTGAGAAATCAGCAGTGCATGATATGCATTTTTCATAAGCTTTAATAAAACTCTCTTGACAATGGTACTATTTTCAGTTTACATTTATTACTTTATATGTCCATTGATTCACTTTTCATTTATTCATTCGATTAGCGTTTAGTAAATTGATCCATATGGCCTATTTTCAGCCATAACCTGAGTAACAATACAAAATAATTCAAAGAACTAAACAATTATGGTATAAAAGCTGTAACGCTGCAACAAGTTAATACTGCCATTCTTGTAAGTCAGTAACAGCAGGATATTGAAAAATGCAGTGAAGTGTGCTTTGACATTGATCTCCAGGTCATCATCATCTTCCTGCAATCAAAAACACAGATTACAGTAAGGATACAAGTAATGCATCCAATATAAAACACTTAAGGTTTAATCTGCCCCCCCCCCCCCCCAGTCAAGAAGCCTTGTAGTATTGATTGTCAGTTTGTGGGCTGATAGGATAACAGAGGATAACAGACTGGTTGATTTTCTGTGATTATACATTATTTCTTTACCTGCACACACACACACACTACTTGGCAGCTCCCAACAGCACCCTTACTGTATCTGAATCAGATTAAGTGCATATTATACAAGTTGAACAATTTTACAAACCAAATGAAAACTGTAATTGCTATAGCTATAGTATTTACATTTTGTGTATATTATAGGCTATACCATACATAATTTAAAGAACTGCGGTGTAACATCTGTATAAAAATATAAAAGTTTAATCTTAATTGATTTTTTTGTACTAAAACGCATACTTCTGATTATTAGCATTTTCCCTTTGGAACCATCTGTCTGTATATGTAGTGAATATTACTGTAATGATTCTTGTCAAAGTATAGGTGTATACTCAAGACTAGTGTTTGTTCATCATGCCAAATTTGGAATCACGAAATCCACAAATCAGGCATAAATACATCCTATAGGCATTCACACCTTGACATGGATTACTGTTGCTGTACAATTTATAAAACAGATGTGTCCTGTTGAAATTCTGCTTATGGTGATTTTTTTTTATTATAATTAATTTGGTTTTACTTCCAGTATTCAAATATATTTACAATACTGGTTCCATGGTGCAGAGGAAGGGATCCCTGGTGCATCCCACGTAATAGGGGTTCAGCTATTGCCCCTCTCACTGTAGAAGCCAGGCAGGTATTGGAGGGAGAAGTGAACATACATGCCCTATCACCTTATTGAGTGGAGAAGGTTTCATGCACTTGAGGTACACAGTTATTTTTTTTTTCTATTTGGTTGTAGAAAGATTGTGCTGTCTGCAAGGGTGTGTCTTCCTAAAGTAATTTGTGAATCAAGGTACTCCTTTTAAGATAAAACAGCATAAAGTAACAAGCTTTCCAACAAATAAGACACAAGGGTGTAAAATTCTCAAGTTGTTTAATTTATTTCTGCTACCTCGGCTTTTCACCTTCAAGGAATATTAAACATCACACTCCACCCCTCTTTTATACACACCCAGTTAATTGCAATCAAAATTCACAACTTTCAAAATTTTTAAGGACACTGATTAGAATTATTTTCTTTTCAAATACTTTCTACATTTTAACAGTTTTTACACAAACTTTTAAGCACATTTTACACAAATATTTTCATTTATATAAATAACATTTTATCCTAAAACTTTTCATTATAATATCAAATTACTATCAATATTCCTACACCTAGGTTGTAGTGTTCAAAAGTTTATGATCATCCTGCAGTCTAATCGGTTTAACTTTTCATTAAAATTTCCCCCATGAACCATAAAAGTTCAAGCCAGGACACTAAAAATCAAACCTGTATTGCACCCCCCATGAAATGTTCTGCTATTGGACTAAAGGTGTTTCTATTTTTAATATCCCTTAGGTGCTCCTGAATCCTCACCTTTACCTTCCTCTTGGTTTGTCCTGTATACCATTTGACCCTTTCACATGCACAGCCAACAATATAAATAATACCCTGTGAGTTGCAAGTGTAATTTTTCCTTGCTTTGTACCATTTTCCATTTATTTTGCTACCATCCAAATTTTGTACCCTATTACATAAACTGCAGTTACCACACGTTCTCATTCCCACCCTGTCCATGTTAGGGGTAATTCCATCCTCATTACTCAAAATGTCTTTCAGATTTGCAAACCTACTATATGAAAAGGTTATATGGTCAGGGAAGATTCTTCCTATATCCATATCTTCCTTCTCCATATACTAGATGTTTCTAACAACTTTCTCCAACCTCTGACTAAATAGTAAAAATTTTCTCACAAAAAATTATTTTTCTTGAACTATTTTTTCTTGATTCATTCTACCCTGATCCTCTCTCTCATTTTCTCTTACTCCACCTTCCTTCCCTTTTACCACCACTTCTTTTGCCTGACTTAAAATGGTCCCAGGATAACTCTCTACATTTCAACCTTTCCAGTGTCTCATCTAAGCATGCTTGCTTTAACTCCTCCTCCAATGTATTCCAAAATATCCGTTTTAACTCATCTAAAGGTAGGGCCTTAATCAGATGAGGAGGATGCATACTTTCAGCATGCAGGGAATTATTCACTGCAGTCTGTTTTCTATAGGGTCTAAATTGTACATGGTTTCCCATATCCACATACAACTCTGCATCCAGAAATGTAATCTTTTGGGTGTTTACCTCATGTGTAAATCTCAAACCATGTTCTGTACTGTTTAACTATCTCATAAAATTTTCAAAATCCTGCTCTTCCCCCTACATACAAGAATCAAATAATCTATAAACCTGCCAAAAAACACCACATTAACGAAAAAACTATTTTGATACACAAACTGTCTTTCAAACACCCCCATGTAAACTATAGCATATGAGAGGGCAAAAGCCACCCCCATAGCTGTACCCTTTTTCTGAAGAAAGAACTTCCTTTCCCACTTGAAATAATTGTGTGTCAAGCAAAAGTCTAGCAAAAGTAGAAGGAATGATGAACATGGTCCCTCCCCCATTGCTTTCCCCATGGCTCCTAGATCTCTTTTGGTCTCAGTACTTGTGTATAAAGAACTCACATCAACTGTGGCCCAAAAATACTCGTCTTGCCGCTTAATTTTCTTTAAGTTTGTGTAAAAACTGTTAAAATGTAGAAAGTATTTGAAAAGAAAATTATTCTAATCTGTGCCCTTAAAAATTGTGAAAATTGTGAATTTTGTTTCATTGCAATTAACTTTAACTGGGTGTGTATAAAAGAGCGGTGGAGTGTGATGTTTAATATTCCTTGAAGGCAAAAATCCGAGGTACCAGAAAGAAATTAAAACAACTTGAGAACTTTTCACCCTTGTGTCTTGTTTGTTGGAAAGCTTGCTACTTTATGCTGTTTTGTTTAGATGCTGTGGAGCTGTGAACGGGATATGTTTGTGTTTTTACTCCTCTGTTAAGACTTGCCTTATTAACATATTCTGCTGCAACTTTATAACCAGCTTTCTCTGGGCTGTGATTACCGTGACCCTCAGTGCAGAACAAAAAATACAGAAAGTTGAACAGACACCAAAGCTTCTCTTTGCTACACCTATGCAGAAGGAAAAACGGACAATAAGAATCAGACTAGAAAAAGTAAGAGCAAGCCACACACAATAAAGGGCAACTGTCAGTACCATGGAAAAAAGAACTACTTTCCTGTGGTGCCATTTACTGGGGATGAGTTTGAAGAGGAAAATGTGTACCTGTCTTTGTAGGAGAGGGGTTACACCATATACACTTTATCTTCTGCTAAGGATGCAGGTAACACTGACCTAGATGACTTCCATTAGATATCATGTTTAAGAAGCACAATGGTAGGACAATATACCAACCAGGGGAGAGAACTTGCTGAGTATGCATAAGAAAGTTAAGTAGTTAAAATAGCCCCACCTTGTATAAGTATTTTGAGATAAATGTATCCATATGTAGTTACTACACATCCATTGCAGGAGACCACTGAGGACCCTAGCCTAATTTCCTAACTGCCCCAGAATATTGCCAAGATAAGTGATTTGCTTAGGTTCAAATAGCTGATGGATGCAATCAAACTCGGGACTTCTGGAAGTAGCTCATTACCAGCTAATAACCTTAATTCTTTGCAGTAGCTGCCAGACTTAAAATAGTTTATGCTCTCAGGTGTCACTCACATGGGAGTCCAGTGCAAAACCACTACCCTATGGTAGCAATGATTGCTCTACAGTGTAATGCAAGAAAAAAGAACAGCTACTGGAACAGCTTTTGGTATCAAAGCCCTTCAGAGCACTCGAGTCGTGTTTTGCATGGTTATACAGAGACTGAAAAGATTAAGGCTAGAGTTTTAGCTTGGTGTTATAAAATAATGCAGAAATGTCTATGAAGCATGTCTGGAGTGGCAGAAGATAGCACCAAACCCATTGCTTCAAAACTCTGATACGTTTGTCTATATTAAAAGTACAATTTGAGTCTGCAGTCTAGAACATAGTAGGACCTTTTGTGAAGCTCAATAGAGCCCACAGTATGTATTGGTAATTACTAACTATGCAACAAAGTTTCCAGAAACAATGTTCTTATGGAGAAAACTGAGTCTATAGCAAAAAAACTGGTACTACTGTTTTTGAGAGTAGACGTTCCCCAAGACCTACCTACTTATAAAGGTATGCATTCATGTCTAGAGTAATGCATGAACTGAACCAGTTCTTTAAGATGAAACTGTTAACATATGTGCACTTCTGCCAAGCAAATATCCTAGATGAATGTGTCAACAAAACATTTTTTTATCCACCTTACAGCTGACCATCAGTTGACCCCAACTGCCCATCCTTGTTTGCTGGGTCTATCAAACCTAACACCCCCCCACCTTACTTTCTCTAACCCTGTTCAGGACTAGTTTGGAGTGTAAGGAACCTCAGTATAGCATCATACATAAAGTCAGTGGTATGCATGTGTGTGTGATAGATACATTTTGTATGTGTGTGTGTGTGTGTGTGTGTGTGTGTGTGTGTGTGTGTGCGCGTATATATATATATATATATATATATATATATATATATATTATGCGCAAACACACACACACACACACATATATATATGTATATATATATATATATATATATATATATACGGATTCACTACTGAATCCCGAAATAACACAAACCCGAAGACCTAAATACTGAGACTATAAGCCCCAAATCCCACATTACCAAAATATTAAAACCGCAAAATTCAAAATCGGGAAAGTACTACATACATACAGCACACACACAAACATACACACAGCCTCCCCCATAACCAAACAAACCACCCCACACTAAAGATAAGCAGTTGGCCACCCACAACCTCCCTACCTTAATATTCTAACTCCGAGATCGCACAAACATACACACAAGGCAAACTCACACCCACACATTACAGTCCCTCACACACACACACGCACACCACAGTCACAACACACTTACACACACATACTTTCCTGAACCGCAACGCCAGAAGCGCTAACTCAAAATCCCTTAACATCGGGATTTTGAATTTCATGCTTCTAGTCTTTCGGTAATGTGGGGTTTCGGCTACATGGTCTCGAGCTTTTGAAATTCAAGATTTTAAAGGTTCAAGATTCAGTAGTGTTCCCATATATATATATATATATATATATATATATATATATATATATATATATATATATATACACACACAAAATAGTTTTTTCTTTGGTTATGGTATAGATTAGGTTCCCTCCTCCTTTGTGTGCCCATACAGTGTCACTAAAAGGATATACAATGAGCAGGTTGGTGTACCATCCCGTCTCCTTAGCAGCTCAGCCACTGCCCTATGGACAGTGTCCTCTTACATGTCTCTGGCCTTTGGCAGTGATGAGCCATAAGATGCACCCTTGTGTTCTTCCTTCCTGACAATCCAGAATAGACACGCCCATCCTCCCTTGCTAGTTCCTCAGACACTCATGCCTGGGCTGTAGTCAGGGTTTTAGCTCTGTACCAAGGGACTACATTTTAACAAAACTTTAAATTCTGTGCTTGCAAATGCTATAAAGAAAGACGGAAAGAACAAGAGCTTCCTCCTTACCTTCTCTTTACTGTAAGAGAAGCAGTCCTAACCTCAACATCTTTGACTTCATTTAAATTATTATATAGCAATTGCTCACAAAGCTTTCTAGACACAGCAAATGAAACCTAGGAAAAGGCTCCTCTGATAGGAAAGTGGAGGAAGTGAATTATAAAGTGAGAAGTTGGTAAGAGAATGAGAACAGTTGTACCATACAAATACCTTCAAGTCTTTGAGGGAAACAATAGTACCTGTAGTGAGTCTTATTGCTGAAGCATGTCCTGAAGATAAGATAGGTGAGAAACAGCACAAGGACCAAAGATAGGAAGTCAAGTATTAGTTATTTGAAATAAAGAACTATTTTCAGAATTTCTTGGAGAATTTCCTTAATCCATTAGTGCAGTGAAACCATCCCTGGTGAAAATTAACTTGTTAAACCATAGTGTATACCAGAGTCCCAGTATCAAGCTTTACAGGGGCAAGCATAGAACTCACTTAACCTTATGGTCATCAGGGCATCACAGAGTGAATGGAATAGTCCCATTGCGATAGTACCTAAATCTGATGAAACTATAACATTTTTAGTGATGTCAAGAAAATGAAAAGTATTTCCAAATTTGATTCATACTCCATGCCTAGAATAGATAAACTTGCTGAAAAAATAGGCAAAGCTAGTTTTCTGTCCATTTTGGATTTATACAAAGTAATCAGGGTAACTCCAGAGGCCAAGGAGAAAACAAAATCCTGTATAGGAGATGGATGCTCCACTATGAGGTCATATCCTTGGGCCTTCATGGAGCCATACCATTGTTTCAGAGGCTTATAAACCAGGTTCTGAAACTTCATATTAAGTATGCTGTAGCTTACCTTGATGGCATAGTTATTCTCTTACAGCACTGGGAAGTCATCTCATCAAGTTCTTAGCCATTCTAAACACTTTATAACAAGCATACATTATAGCTAACTCCACTCAATACAGATTAAGGTTTGCTGAAGCCAAGTACATAGGAGCCGATAAGACCAAAGGTAGAAAAAGGAGAAGCCATATAAAACTGTCTCATTCCCACCTGGAGAAGTAGTGTGTGTGATATAATTTTTCACCTGTTGTTTACAAACCTTTGTGCCTACCCAGGACTTTGTGGGTCCCCTAAATAAAGTAGGTTCTTGGCAGGTTGATGTGATGCCACTGGCATCAGCCAATTTAGGGAGAAGGGTCAGTGCAAATATAAGGCCCCAAAGAAGTGTCATCACCAAGAAATTAGCAAGGGGAGAGACTTTTTTTTATTAGCATTCTGTTCTTAGACCTGTATCTCTAATCACTTTCTGATGTCAAGGATATACAGTGTTCATTATTATTTATTTTTTGTTTTCTCAAAGCCACGAAGGATGGGAGAACCTGACTGCTTGCTCGAGGAGGTGGGGTGTTTTTTTTTTTGGCAGTGGGGTACGTGTAGTACTTTGCTGGCAGGAATGTAATATTTTAATAAATATAATACATAACCATATAGCTGTATTTGTGCCTCTATTTTTTTTCTTTCTGTGCATGCGTTTTTTTTTTTTTTTTTTCATGTGGGATTAACTGTGGTGGAGGGAGAAGTGAGTAGGTTACTCTGATGCACTGCAGCAATGACTGACCCTACCTCTGGGCCCCCAACAATCTCCAGGTATGTCTGTTTTTAGAAAGATGAAGATCAACCTATGCAAGGTAACCTGGAGAGCTTAGTGTTGGCTTCTCGGGCCACCTGTCAGGTGGGGGTGATGGCTGCTATTCTGACAGTGGGGTGGAGAAGCACTCTTGTCTCCCAGTGGCATGTGAAGCAGCTGGTGTGGACCAAGGCGGGATGTGGCTGGATGCCTGCACTGTTACCCTAGAGCAATTCCTTATGTGGTTTAAGGCATGCAGCTGGTCTGCCCTAACCAGCTGGTTGCTAGCTTCGACACACTACACAACCTGCAGTCTGCGTTCTTCTAACCAAAAGATACTGTGCACCACACTTGATGGCTAAAACATTTGGTTCATGCAACTCTTCCCCAAAGGCTTCACCTACAGCCTGCCTGTGACTCCATTTTGTCGACTTCTCAAGCTCAAACTAGGTGGTCTGTCTAAGGCAGAAATACCCATGGTTTTAGGAGGTGAAATGCACCCCACAAAGACATGGGAAATATGTTTAATGAAGAGCAGCATAACTTCCTGGGGATTATTGGTATGTAGCATTATTTTTTAGAAGTCTTTTGCTGATTTTGAAATGGGAGACAGTGGAACTGTAAATGTTTTATCTGACTTTGAATGCATACCGCATACAATTTGCACTAAAAACTGGACTTTTCACCATACATTTTATAGATGTAGATGTGAGAGATTGTGGATGGTTCTTGTATCATTATTAAGTATCATACATCTTTTCCTAAAAATTAGACAACGGGAACAGTCAGTCAAAATTTATACAGTTTAATATCCCCAGACAAGTTCCTTAGGCTGAGGAGAATTTGTAACACTGACCAGGCTTGTGAACAAGTATCTGCTGACCTAGAATATAGATTTATACATAGAGGGGTATGACACCCAACACCTTATGGAACTTCAGAAAAAGGTGAATAGTATTTCTTAAACGCTTCACAATTCACAATATAATGGACCTAGAGAGCTTGGTATAACAACAGATATGGTCTATCTTCATCTTTAGTAATATGTTTAAATACTTAGTATTAACAAGTATTTGCAGATTTTATGAATTAAAAACATCATTTCTTATTTTTAAGAAAAAAATCTGTTGTCTTATTTTAATGCCCATAAAAAGGAGAGTATGTTTAAACAAAGTAAGACCAAACATAGTTTGGTAGGCTCATTTCTCTGTGGACATTGTTCCTACTGTAACTTTGTTAGCAAAAATGACAGTTTTACTACTATTAATACAGTGTTTAGCACTCTAATCAGGATGCGATATGGTTAGTGCTGTGCTCTTTTCTGAGGAGAAAACAATGTTTAAACAGAGAATCACTGAGCGCAATCAACATCAGATGCAAAAAAAATAACAATGGTTTATATAGACACACAATGATGCACGAACATGCTGTATTTAGCTTTATTGGTGCTGATCATGTGGAAAGGAAAATTTACAAGGAAGCATATTGGTCAGGGTTTATGCTTAAAAAAGCAAAATAATGGATTGTTAATACATGTACTTTTTTAAAACTTGCATTAAGTGCTACTTACTGAGTTAAATTGTGTATATTAGTATTTCACCACTAGATGGAGATTTTTGTTAATGAATTCTCTGCTGAAATGCTGGATTTATCAGGTTCTAGTGCCATAAATACACACACTGGAGTATTCTTTAATTTACTATCAATACGTTTTAGCTTCTAGTATGCATTTGAGTAGGTTTCTGTTTCTTTATTCTGAGCTGAACTGAGGTGGGCTACCAGTCACAACTCTGAGCTGAGATACCAGACTAGAGGCTTCTGAACTTATAAAAAAAACATAAATTGCCTGTTTTTACTTTATTCTATTAACTGCACTTTTTATTGCCTGCTGCCTACTTCTATGCTGTATTTATTTACTGTGTACTGAACTACACTGTTGTACTGCAGTTGCCTGCTTCACTGTGCCTGTAAAATCGAACTTTATTGCTGTTTTCACTGTTTACAAAGCTTTAACGTTTTCACTGTTAAGTATTTACTGGTATTTTTTCACCGTTTAAAGCTATCTGTTCTGGTGTTCTTCGTGTTTCTCTGTTGCAGTCATCACACTTGGGTTATCTGCATGCAGGTAGCCCTCACTCGGCCCGAATATCAGAGACTTGGCATTTCTGCATTGGTTGCTGTCGCTCCAGGACTGATGTCAGGTTGTTAGGGGTATAAAAACAGGCACCCCACACCATTACATCAGTCTTTCTTGCTGAGGAGCCCAAAGCAGAAGCAGTTCGCAAGTGCCAGTCAGCCGCTACCTGAATTTTGTTTATAAATTGAATAATCCTGAAGTCTTCTAAAGCCAAGTACCTCGTTGGGTATCCTTTTTTCTTGCTCTAACCGATGTCCGAAAAAGTTAATTGTCTTGCCTGTGGAAAGCAAATACCTCACAGAGATTTTCTTACTGCGTCACGTGTTTAGGCCCAGACCATGACATACCTCTCTGTTGGTTTCGTGCCTTGTTCAACGCCCGAACCATTGTCATTGGGCTGTCATTGTTGCTAAATTCTTTTGCTCTCGATCTCCGTATTCTGAAATGGCTTCGGTAAACCATCTGACTACCGATATTCCAGAAAAAGTAAGGATAAAGACAGAGACAGACCGCATATGTCCAAACCTGCTGACGATGCTTCCAATAAGCTAGTCGCCGGTACTCAGTGAGGCACTTTCGCAGCCCCTGATGCCCACTTCTATGGATTTGCAGGCCTCTACCGAGACCCATTCGGAGTCTGGTTTGCCGCGAGACTGTTCTTCGACAATGGAACCTGCAGATATCTCTTCCTTGGATGGGTCAGGAGCCGCTGTGCAGGCATCGGTTTCTGAGGCAGTTCTTCACTCAACTGATGTTCGACTCAAACTGACGACTTTTGTATCTAAAACTACAGAGTTTCTTAGGCCAAGAGTATGTGCTACACCTAGAAATCCGAAGACCAAAGTGCATGCACCTGCTCCCATGCCACAATGACAAATGCTTAGAATGGCAGAAGACCTTATTACACTGATTAGGGGAAGTCAGCCTTCCCTTGCTAAGAGGAAAAGAGACCAGTCTCCTGCAGCTTCTGCAGACCAGGAATCCAATGACTCTGAGGTTTCTGATTATGAAGACATTCCCTTATCTGCTTATGAGGATTCAGATGAAGAAGAATCCATTCCCTCTGCCTCCCCTCCAGATGACTTTTCCTTTGGTAAAATCTTGCATGCTTTAAGAGAGCATTTCCACTGGGAATGCCATGTCTATCCTCAGTCCAAAAAAAGACTCAGAGAATTCCTAGATTTGTCACAGCACAGGCCTTTAGCAATACCCCCTGTCCTGGATGTTGTTGATTGTTTATATGGAATCCAGTCTTACTCCTGATACTTTACCTCCTGCCCCTAGGAAACCAGACAGGTACTACAGAGTACATGAAGCTCACAAATTTCTTTTCAAGAATCCTATTGCTGACCCAGAGATCATTTCTCAGGGGCCTAACGGTATCAAGGATACTACAGCCAAGAATCCCACCCCTTCGGACAGGGATTCCAGAGCTTTGGACTCATGGGGTAAGAAAGTATATACCTCTGCAACTCTTGCTATTAGGGCATTGAATTGTCAGTTTCACATGCTGAAGTACCAGCAACATATTGTGGAAATTATTACAAAAAAAGTGGCAACCTTTACAGACTGTACAGAAAATAAAGGATCGCAGGAGCTTATGCACTTTGCAAGCCAAGTCAGCAAGCATACTTTGCAGTGTGGCTTTGATGCCCTAGAAGCATCTTGCCGGGCAGCAGTCCCTGGCTCTGTACTGAGAAGACATGTTTGGCTCAAGGAGCAGACCTTGCCAGACCATGTCAAATCAAAGTTACTAGACACTCCTTTGAACAAAGACAGTTTGTTTGGCACCAAAGCAGAAGAGGTTCTTAAAAAGATGGAAGAAAAAGCTAAGTCTATGCAGACTGTTAAAGAATTCTTACAAGTGCAACTCCCTAGATTCAGTAGGCATTGCCCTTCCAAACACTGGTCCTTTCCAGCCCCCTCCAGGCCTTCTCAAATCAAATCCAGGGGAAACACACCACCCAGACTACAGTCTCAGAGTATGCAGAGATCTAAGCAGTGGAGTGCCCCCACCCCTAAATCAGGGAGTGGTAAGCCACCTCCTTATGGAAAAAAACTCACAATGATTTCTTTACTCCACTCCTCAGCCCTGCCCAATTGCTTGTGCCCCTAGGAGGAAAACTTGCCCTTCATGCAAAAAACTGGATGTCCATCACACAACACCGATGGATCCTCAACATTGTATCCCAGAGGTACAAATTTTACTTCCACTCATGCCAACCCCAAGAGGGTATCCCAGACCTCCCTCCAAACTACTGGGCAAAGGCTCAAAGCCAAGTTCTTTCCCTTCTCAATAGCAGTGCTATTAAGCTGGTTCCAGTAGAACAGATAGGTCAAGGATTCTACTCCAGACTCTTCCTGGTACCCAGAAAAGAGGGCTGTTGGTGTCCAATCCTAGATCTTTCAATTCTCAACACCTTCCTGGTGGTACCAAAATTCAAAATGCTTACCTTGCAACAGCTTCTAACTATGCTAGCCAAGGATACCCGGTTAGTCACCCTAGACTTAAAAGAAGCCTATCTGCACATCCCCATAATGGAGTCATGCAGGACGTATCTACGTTTCAGGGTGGGATCTATGCATTATCAGTTCTCTGCACTTCCCTTTGGCTTATCCACTGCACCCAGAGTATTTGTAAAATGCCTGGCTCCAGCCATTGCAAACTGCAGGCAGAGAAATATCCAAATTTAGCCATACTTGGACGACTGCCTGATTCACGCAGTCAGGACTTGCTATTGCAGCACCTGACATTTGTGAAAAACCTTCTCACTTCCTTGGGGTACACCATCAATGAAAAGGAATCAAAACTGGTACCCAGTCAAAAGATTGTATTCCTGGGAGCAAGCTTGGACACAACTTCCCAGATGGCATTCCTCACTTCAGAAAAACAAGTTTATCTGACAGCATACTTCAAACAAATGGCCACCAGAACCCAGCTATCTGCAAGGCAAATACTGCAGGCCCTAGGGTTCATGGCCTCATGTATACTGCTAAATCCATATGCAAGACTGCATATGAGGAATCTTCAATGGTACTTAAAAAGTTTTTGGTGCCAACATTCTCAGGACATGGAAACAGTCATTCCTATCATACCCTGTCTAAGGACAGAGTCTTTGTGGTGGGCAGAAGCATACAACCTTAACAAGAGACTGTCTTTTACTCAACCCCATGCCACCCAGACCCTAACCACAGATGCATCAGACTATGCTTGGGGAGCACACATGGACGGCAAATGCATTCACGGCCACTGGAGCCCAAGTCAAATTCATCTGCATATCAACCAAAAAGAGATGCCAGCTGTGCAGAACGCCCAGACAGCTTTCAGGTCCCCTACTCTTTCCAGGACAACGTCTAATAAAAACAGACAACACCACAGTTATGTGGTACATCAACAAATGGGGGGAACCAACTCTTACCCACTCTGCAGGTTAGCCATGGCCCTGTGGAACATGGCCTTGGACATGCAAGTCCATCTGCAAGCTCAGTTCTTGCCAAGCAATCAAAACTTACTGGCAGACGACTTAAGCAGAAATCTAGACCCACACGAGTGGCAATTGGAGCCCAGCACCTTCAACCTTCTGATTCAGAAATGGGAACGCCAGAGGTGGATCTCTTTGCCTCCACCTACAACCATCAGCTCAGCAAATTCTGCACCAGGAGCCCTCACAGCAGGGCCTGGAAAGTGGATGTCTTATCCTTTCAGTGGGCAAATCTTTACATCTATGCCTTTCCCTCTCTGCCCCTTCTCTCAAGAGTATTACTCAAGATAAGACAGGACAGACCAAGGACAATTCTGATTGCCCTGGACTGGCCACACAAGCACTGGTACCCACTCCTGTGCAGCCTGTCACCAGTGCCATCCTGGCACCTACACCAGAACCCAACCCTGCTCTCACAGCAGGAGGGAAAGATTTTGCATCCGCAACTGAAAACCCTAAATCTTGCAGCCTGGCTTATTCATTGAATTCTCCCCCGGCAACCCTAAGCAAACAGATGCTGGACATCATTCTTGAAGCCAGAAGACCCAGTACAAGAAAATCCTATGCTGGTAAGTGGAAAAGGTTCTGCTCCTGGAATCAGTCTAAAGGAGAGGACATTTCCCTGCCCTCCCTGCCTCTAATCCTGGATTACTTAGTAGATCTACTCCACAAAGGCCTGTCCTTTTCCTGCATTAAGATACATGCCTCAGCCCTTTTGGCTCATTACAACACTGAGCCACCTCTCTTCTCACACCCCCTTATCAAACATTTCCTGAGAGGGGCAAACAACTTAAGGCTGCCAAGGAGAGCACCCGCCCCTGCTTGGGACCTTAACTTTGTACTGGGAAAGCTCATGCTTCCCCTCTTTGAACCTGCAGCATCAGTAGAGTTAAAATTCCTCTTTTGGAAAACAGCCTTGCTTCTGGCCATCATTTCAACCAGAAGAGTGTTTGAGCTTCAAGCACTTATGACAGTGGAACCCTTCATTATTTTCCATGCTGACAGGGTTTCCCTCAGGACTAACCATTCCTTTATGTCTAAAGTGGTATCCAGTGTGGCTCTAAACCAATCCATCCATTTGCCAACTTTCTTCCCTAATCCTCAGAATAAAGGGGAAAGGATCCTGCACTCCTCGGATGTGCACAGACAGCTCAGATTCTACCTTGATAGCACTAAGCCCTTCAGAAAATCTGACCAGTTACTAGCCAGCTTTGCAACAGGGGCAGAGGGCAAGGCCATTTCAAAACAAACAATTTCCAAATGGATAGCACACTGCATCCATTTCTGCTACAAGCACCATGGGAAACCAACCCCTCAGGGGGACAGAACACATTCCACTAGGGCAACATCTTCCTCTACAGCATTCCTCAGGGGAGTCCCTATCAGGGACATCCTGGAAACTGCTACCTGGAGTTCTGTACACACCTTCACCAAGCATTACCACCTGCCTTTCTTTTCCAAATCCAGGGCAGGTTTGCAACTGCAGTCCTGCAAGGTATACTAGCCATCCCTAACTCTTCTTGACTGCCTCCACCCTTCAGCTTTGGGAATCCACCCAAGTGTGATGACTGCAACAGTGAATACACTCGGACATCTACATTTATGGTAAGTGTACACAACTGTACTTTTTTCCCACCAAGCAGTGTTTAACTGATCTGTTAACTGTTTACAACATTCTTTAGAGGGTCATGGCTAATTTTCTGCTGTTTTAAACATTTCAGTACCTTATTGCTATTTTTCTCTTGTTAAACCTTATGTAGTGTTTCCAACAGAAATTAGGGTTGCTAGTAGCTAGCTGTAGCATAGTTCATATCCAGGCCTGCTGCTTCTGGAACTGTTTGTAGTGATTTGTTTGTTGTGAGCATGTTTTCCAGACCATCTTGGATTGGAGGCGGCCTATCTGCACTTTTGTGAGAGAATTGTGGTGATGGTAAAGGCAGGCCAGTCTAGGGCTTAGAATGAGCATCCTCTTTGGTCCTTTTGAATCATCTTAGAGTTTTTTCAGGTGCTCTGGTTTCCTCCCACATCCTAAAGACATGCTGCAGGTGGACTAGATACTCTAAGTTTGCCCTAGGTGTGAGTGTGTGTGTGTGTGTGCCTTCCGTGGAAGGTTGGGCACTGGGCTGGCAACTCAACACTGTAAAACTCCACTGCCAATCATGAGAGGACAGGTGATACTCTGTGGTGACCTCTAACTGGGAAAAGCCAGAAGAAGATTTAAGCAGGTTTGTGTTTGTTTCAACATTGGGCAGTACCATGCAGCTGTGCACCAAAGCCGGACAGTTAAATTCAACAGATTTTCCATTAAAACCCAGGCAGAAATATCCATTCACTGAGCTGCTCTGTGATAGTTTCTGAAAAGACATCCCTGTGATAACAGTCTTCAACCTAGCATTATAGACAGTTGTACTACCCTTGGTTTGCTGCCAACCTTGTTTTTGTGGGTCTCTCTGTAGCAATTGCCTCATGTACACAGACAGGCCTCTGCTAATAACACAATCTAGTACAGAGTGCGAGAGATGTATTTACACTAAGGATCTCGAATCCATGCTCTCTCTCATTCAAAAAAGTAACAGGGAGAGAGTTTTCAACTCACCCACCACCATATTCACATAGTACCACTACTGATACATATAGTGTGCATCCAACAGGTAAATCCACATATGCAGAATTTCAGTCAAAAAACTTACCGAAACACCAGAGACCTCCAAAACACAAGATTGCTACAGCTAACACAGTCCCCATACCATCCATGACAATATAGCAGCACCAGTGTCTCACCCACCAAGCCTGTTAGGCATAACACTCAAACAAGTTTTCTTGTCATTAGAGACTCAGTAGTGAGACACACAGATGTCCCACTCAACAGGCTGGATAAGGAGAAAGTCATGATCAGCTGCCTGTCCGGTGCCAGGATTTGTCAAATGATGCATGCACTCAGGTCTCAGCAGCAAGTACCATTATGAGAATGTCATAGCTCTTGTTGGCATGAATGACCTAAGATGTATCTCATTGGGCTATATATGATGAGATATATGGTTGAGCTGTCTGTGTGTGTCCCAGGCAGATATGTCCCTGGCTTGAGCAGCATACTACCGTCACCTAGAATGATGCCATAATGTAAACAGAAAAATGATTGAGTTCAATAATTGGCTCAGTTTTCGGTGTCATTCAAAGGGGATCCAGTTAATGCCAGCCTGGGAAGCCATGGTCGGCAAACCTCGCTACTTTGTCAGACAGTTTGCACGTAGCACTCCTAGGCTTTTGGCTGCTGGCAAAGGCTCTTGCCTCTCCAATAGTGCCTTTTTTAGGGAAGGTCTCAAACAACATTACTAACATGAAAATAACCAGTCAGAACAAAATAAGGGTTATGCTGCTAAATGCTAGGAGCATAAATCAAAAACTGCACTCCCTGGAAGCACTTCTATCACAAGAAGATGATGTCTGTGCAGTCACATAAACCTGGTTTAAGGCCTCAGAGAGTACCGCATCCTTGCAAGGCTACAATGCCTTCCACACCTTTAGACTGCAGAATGAAAGTATGAAAACCAAAGGAGGTGGTGTTTCAATCTGTATTAGAGATAAATTCACCTCCCGTGTAGTTAGACTAGACAACTCCATGGAGTTACGCACAGTAACCTGGACCTGGATTAAGACCCCAATTCAAGTCATAGATCCCCCTCCATTGGTCAGAACACTCAATAAGCCTACTTAGCTAAACTGAAGACAATCCAAATTTTATCAGACACATTGGTTCCTGGGGATTTCAATCATCCCACCATCAACTGGGAAAATATACAATAGCCGACACTCGCTAACACAAAAGTTCCTTGACTGTGTGAATTCAAATGCCCTGTAACAAAATGTCCATAACCCAACAAGAGGAACAAATATTCTAGATTTTGTCCTCACCAACATGTCAAACAGGTGCAATGCTGCAACTGTTGGACCCTTATTAGTTAAAACTGACCACAACTCAGACATCTTCAAACTGCCACTAACACCAGAACTTACAAAGAGTGAAATCAGACTAAAAAACTTCATGGCAAACTATACCTGCCTAGATGAAGGTATAAATGCATTCAAATCTCCACCCCAAGCCAGAAGTGGTAATTATACCAAAGCTTATACTAAAGCCCTGTACAATCACTTGTTTGAGGGTATAAACTCGACTGTACTGGAAAGAATCAAAGCCAGACACCCAAGTTAAAAATAGCTCCCATGGTGGACATCCAACATCAACAAACTCTACAATAAATGCAAAATGTTGCTGTCCAAGAAAACAAAGGCAAGGCCCCAACAATGGAAAACCACCCTCCTCAGCCTCAACAGGCAAATAAGACAACTTGTCAAACCCTCCAAGAGCTCCTTTGAGAGAAATCTAGCAAGTACTGCCAAAGATAACCATAAGGCCTTTTACAGCTATGTATGTAAGTGTAGGGCCCAAGCATGTGCAGAATTATTAGCCAATGGTATCACACATACTGACCCACAGAGACAGCAAACCTGCTAGCGAGTAGGTTTGGCAAGAAAATTTCACCCCCTTATCCCCTCTTAACTTAAAACAAACCATCCCCCAAACTCCCCCCACCCTACCTACCTGAAGAGCAGGTCCTCAAAGCTTTGTCCAAGGCAAAAAAACACAGGCTGTATGGGACCAAATGACATCCCATGTTGTCTTTTAAACAGGCTAAAATATAAACTGGCATCACCACTAAGTACCCTTTTCAATCACAACCTAACCACAGGCTTTATTCCTGTGGAATGGAGAATGGCTATAGTTATTCCCCTCCACAAAGGTGGCCTAGCAACAGACCCAGGGGATTACAGACCCATAAGCTTGACTAGCCAAATCTGTAAGGCCATGGAATGTATCATTATGGACTTCATAAATAGACATAGATGATCTCCAAACCCTGGATCCTATGTAATTCGGCTTTGTGAAGGGTAGATCCTGCCTGTTAAATCTGATGGATTTCTTTGAAAGTGTGACCAAGGCCATTTATGCGAGCAAATCTGTGCACACAGCATACCTCGATTTGGCAAAAGCTTTTGACACAGTCCCACATTCAGGCATTACTGATAAACTAGGCAAACTGAATGTAAACCCCTTTGTTGTAAGATGAATTGCCAGCTGGCTCACAATCCAGACACATTATCACAGTGGATGACTCCATATCAACCTGCAGACCTGTTACCAGTGGAGTGCCACAGGGGTCAGTGTTGAGCTTATGTGAAATGGTGATAAGGGTTCTGGTATTGTCCTAATGGGGTAGACACATTATGTAAACAAGATAGAAGAAGACCAGATGAATAACTAATACTATAAGGTTGTGGACTTTAAAACCATTTCACTTAATTTTGCAAACATTGACAAGCTACTTAAAACACTGGAAAATGGCAATTTGATTTATTTTGAAGAATTTCATTACATGCCTGTACCTTTCCCTGTCTGGGAAAGTTTTTTTGGAATCCCTAAAATGCATAAGAATGCCTATTATACCATGACCCCCCATTAATATTCCAAAACGTGCACGCTGATTGGCCAGCGTGCATGTTGTAAATCGACTTATACAAATGGAAAAAGGTCCGGTCGCCCAGACGTTTTAAATTAGTATAAGTCTCTTTTAAAACACTGTCTCGCTATGTTAAAAGAGTTTAACATAGCGACACAGGTTTAAAAAAAGCAACGGAGATCTCCGTTGCTTTTTTTAAAGCTGTCTCGCTATGTTAAACTCCTTTAACATAGCGACACAGTGTGTAAAAAGCAATGGAGATCTTGCTTTCTCCGTTGCTTTTTTTTTAAACCTGGCTCGCTATGTTAAACCCATTTAACATAGCGAGACAGCTTTAAAATAACTCCGTTGCTTATTTTAAAGCTGTCTCGCTATGTTAAACCCATTTAACATAGCGAAACAGTAAAAAGCAACGGAGATCTTGCTTTCTCCGTTGCTTTTGGCCACAGCTCTGATGTACTGCATAAGCATGCGCAGTACATCAGAAATGCCGCGGATACCAGACAGCTGCGGAAGGGCAGCAAAGAGGCATTATACAACGCCATTATTTAAGAAAAGTAATTATTTCTTTTCTTAAATAATGTCATAGTATAATAGCAATAACCCACTTCTGGGTGTGGGTAATGTGGGATTTACCCACGGTTGTCTTTGTTTGGTCCCTTGGACTTCGCCCTCGGGACCAAACCACACCAACCGTGGGTAAATCCCGCATTACCCACACCCAGACCTGGGTTATTGCTATATGATCCACCTTTTAGAGAGAGTGTCTAATGAAAGAACTAAGACTGAAAAAAATCTCAGTTTATTGGTTCACAGTTAAACCCGATAGTCCAGTCCACATCATGTTTTTAAAAAGACTCTTGGGCATTTTTAAACAATGTGTTTCTTCATCAACCATTTACATCGGTCAGGAAGCTTGCAACATTGGATACTGAATCCCTTTACAGGAACATTCTGCAATACCTACATTAATTTTTACATAACCAGTATGAGATTTCTGATGACAAGATTGACAGTATATGCACCTTTATTTCCATGGTATTACAGGGGAACGTTTTCCACTTCAATGGTGTTATTTATCAGAAAATGAATGGAGTAGCAATGGGCTCTAAAATGGCCCATGCATGTGCCAGTCTTGTTCTTAGTGCCTGGGAAACTTGCCCGCTCATTCCTCTGCCTGGTTTTCGATATACCAGATTATACATATGTTACATTGACAGTATTTTTTGTGCTAGAGAGCTCACTGCAGGACCTTGAGTCTCTTATACACACACTTTCTAACAGCATTCCATTTCTTAATTTTAAGGTCTCAGGTTGTGGCTCTACAGTACCATTCCTGGATATGGAAATTACTCCAGACACTACTCTTTGTTTGGATTCCACTATTTTTCATAAGCCTACTTACAGGAACAATTACTTGGACTACAGTAGTCGGCATCCTTTTTTCATGAAGAATATTGCTCGTGGACAATTCATTAGGTATTATCAGCAATGATAAATTTCATGGGGAATGCCGATTTTTGAGCACTTTGTTCATAAACAGACATTACCCCAAGATATAGTTTTCAGTGAGGTTTATGAAGCAAGGAATTCTAATCTTCAGCCAATACTTAAACATGGATTTCAGCAGATGTCCAAACCAGACACTGCTTTGGAGTGAATCCCTCACTCCTCCAATTTGAGTTCTTGCATGAACCAAACCTCCCTTACCACCAGTTCAGACAGCAGATTGGCTGGATCCTTTGTTTCCACTCCTGATTCATTTGGGTCTCAAACTTATACATGACATTATCACCAGGAACTGGGAAATTTTGAGGAGTAGCAAGGAAATTGTTTCCATTTTGGGGAATGCACTGACTTTCTCGCACAAAAGAACTAAGTCCTTATGACTTTCATTTGAACATTCTGATGTTCCGTTCCTACTGCAGCAATTTATCATTGATAACAAAACACTAGGCATCCCTGCAGCTTGTGTATAGCATGCCATTACATTTACACACTGTTTTCCCAGATATATTGATTTGAATACTGATAATGTGGTGTATGCAGGGGTTTGTGACACTTGCAATGTTTTTTACAAAGGAAAAACTTCTAAAAAACTTTTGAGTAGAATTAAGGAGCATTGTGCATATATACGAAACAAGACTTGAAGAATGCATTAGGGAAACAGTTTGTACTGCACAGGGTTTCTCCAGTTTAGGTTTCTAGTGTTGGAATGTGGATGTCTTTTTACAGAGATACTCTTATTGGAGTGTGGGAAATGAAATGGCAGTTACTTTTAAATGCAGAGTCTTTCCCAGGACTTAATGAAACACAACATTAATTGTTCCCTATGTTGGCTCAGGCAAACTCTGAGTCACATTCCTGCCTTTGATCTCTGTTTTATAGAGTTTGTGTGTTTTGAATTTGTTTTAACCACCTCTTGACTTGCTTTGATGTTTTATTACCTTTGATAAACTTAGCTCATGGGTAGCAGCATATTATTTTCATTTGTTACTACAGTTGTTTTTTCTTTTTTTATTGCTTTTTTGTTCCAAAACAATATTCACTGAGACTTACATTTCTGTTTTTCTCATTTGTTTTTCTGAAGAAGTTCTTGGTATGAATCATACCTCCCAACCATACCAAATTAGTTGTTTTTTACCAAGTTTTGGGCCCCAGATAATGGGGTGCCACGATTTCTGAGTGGCACCCCTTCATTTCTGATATTTTCTCAGCTTTTATTTTTCTTTTGCTTTTGAGCTGATGTTATGTGCACAATTACATCAGCTCCACCATCCTGTCGGAATTGAGATCAAATGCACACATTTCTGGCTGGCTGTTTGAATGAATCTGCAAGCGGGAAGGAAACAGCATCTCATTTTTATTATTTTCTGTGACCTGCTGCTGCACGGAGTTATTTGTATTACAACTTCTGTAATGGACTCTCTTAAGGTATTTAGAGCTGTTTTGTGTTACAGCTTCTGATTGCTGATGGCTGCTACTGTTTGAGTTAGAGCTTCTGAACGAAGGTATTTAGAGCTGCTTTTCTGTAACGGACTCATTTTAATGTATTTAGAGCTGCTTTGTGTTACAGCTTCTGAACATGGCTGGCTGACTGCTACTGTTTGAGTTTCTGAACAGAGCCTTTCTGAATGACTGCGTTTAGGTGTGTGTGTGTTTGTGTGTGTCTGTGTAAATGCCCCCAGATGAATAAATCTGGTAGCTAGAGGTACTCAGGTTCAAACCCTCTGCCTTTGGTACAGGTAAAAAGAGCCTAAAGTCCCTAGCCACCACCACTTGTGAATTTATGCCTCATATTTTTGTTCTGTTCCTCATTAAGTCTGTGGTGTTCATGATTTTTGTGGCAAATCACTGAAGGATTGAATTCACTAAATAATGACAGGCATTTGAATTTCAGACTTCATATTCTTCAGAAAATAAATGGCAACACAAAACCTTTTCTACCAATTTTCTAAGTTTATAAGATCATTATTTGAAACGTGTCCCTATATTGGGGCTATATTCCCCCATTACTGGCTTTGTCCATTTTTTTGTGCAAAAATGTTGAGAGTTATGGTGAGATGTGAGAACTGAATTCTGTATTCCCCTTTTATTGGCTTTGTCCAGGTCTTTTGCGCTAAGAGATTGAGAATTATGGTGAGAAGTGAGAACTGAGTTCACTAAATGATAACCATTTAAGTTTCAGTCTTCCTTTCTTCTTTCAGAAAACTGCAGATTTGACATAGTGGCATGTTGCTCTGACTGTAGTGCACAGGGTCCTGGGTTCAAGACTTGGCAGTGAAATACATGGTGGTAATGCAACATTTTATTCTAGCAACTTTCCAAAATTATACAAGCAATATTTAAAATGTGTCCCTGGTTTTTGGCCTTTTATCCCCCCCCCCAAAAAAAACCCTGAAATTGAAAATAAGTGCTATAAGCTGTGCAAGATGCCTATGGCTTACACTACTCTCATGCTATATATATATATATATATATATATATATATATATATATAGTGTGTGTGTGTAAGTAGACTTTTATGATAGGCATGTTCTGAACTGGGCAGTTTTGTCATTATTGGTTCATGCATTTTGTTTCATTGCCTACTGGAAAAATGTTCAAACAATAAATTTAAAATGCGCTCTAACCTAAGTCTAACAAATGTGCTGTATTATACGAGGAATATAATTTAAAGTCAGGAAGGTGTATCAATGAATGCATGGATGTTTCTTCTTTTGTGTGCAATGGGACTATGATTTGAAAACAGCCCAAAGGTAATCTTTATCCACCACTGGCCAGATGCATTTTCTTTGACGTGGTGTATGTTTCAATGCCGTTTAAATGAATATGAGTTTCAAGGGCAGAGAAGTTTTATTGCCAAGTCTATTTTCATTGTGAGATAGTATTGCTTTGTTTAGCAGATATCTATTAGTGTTTGTGCATTGTGCTATAAAATGTAAAAATAAAATCCAAATAATCATTGTAGAAGTAAAGTAGTATGCATGCACACATTAGTGTTTATGGTAAATGGGGTGAAATAGCCAGGTGATGAAACATTTGATGAAACATTGGAATGGCTGCAGGTGGACTCTGGTGCCATATTTTGGTTGTTTGTTCTTCAGTTTGCATTTGAAAGTATGTATCCCACAATTCCATTGGATTGGGCGGGGTTATGTAATTATGTATGCACATTTTGCATTAATCAGTGCACAGATTTGTACTTTTTTCATTGGCCTTGTCCAGATTTTTGATATTTCCAGATTGAGAGGTATGGTATGAATAAAGAACCGAAGTGCTCAACACAGGTTCTGCTTTATTTATTTTGCCTGGTATAAGAAGTCTTAATTGCATTTAGTTTTTCATCTTTTTTCATATTTGTTCTTTAGTTTAAGATTACAGTTATTTTTTTTTAATGTGCAGTATTTCAGGGACACTTGAGATTACATAGTTAAGTACAGAAATTACAATCCAGATATACTTAATCTGAATAGAGCCTGCAATACAGATATACAGTATTTTAGAAGCTTCATTGTACCTGACTGAGAGTAGTTCTTAAGGAATCTGAAAATACAGAGCTGATATAAGTATATTTTTTGCACTTGACCTATTAACAGTGCTACACTGTTTTTATTTGTTGAGTTATTATTTAGCTGTGTCTGCATTTATATATTTGCTTGACCTCTATCTTAATTTGTTTTTCTCCCACCCTCCCATCCAATTATGTTCTTAAATTTGATGTTTTTTGCAGTTGCCTGCCCATACCATAAATTTGATCTGGGACACTCCTCCCAGTCCCATCTCATTAGCTCATTCTATATAATACAGAGAGATCATGTGAGAAGGCCAACCCCCTTAGTTTCTTAACCTTGAAATATCTTCTGTTCCTCCTCTCTCCCTTTCTACTTTACCTTAAAAAAACTTTATTCAGCTGCTTTTACTGTATTTGTGTTCCTCCTCCTATGCTATTACTTCATCTTGCTTTTTCTGCTGCTTATTCTCTAAAGTGTTCAACTGCATATTTTCTGCTGCCTTTATTACTGCTTGTTTATAGCCTGTTTAAATTATAAGTGTTATTCTGAGCCTCTTAGTTTTGGTTTACGCACTTGGGCTTTAGGCTTACCCCTTAGATCTCCCTGGCCTTTCTCCCTCAAATTCTGACAAATACGGACAGACAATTTTTTACACTTTTTCCTGCCAGTCTGGTTGATAATGGGCATCCTGAGACAGAGCAGAAACTGCCTCAAGTATATGGACAACCATCTACTACTATCACCTAAGAACACAATTTGTGAGAGATGCAGTTACATTAGGAACCTAGAGTCTATGCTGTCTCCCTCATAATCCAGTATATCTGGCACTGAGAAGGTTGTCAATACAATCCCTATACATCAAACACCACCCACACCTACACAACACACAGCCCATATGTGAAGGTTCTACACAAAAACATACCCAAACAAAGAAGACCTCCAAGGCAAAAACACAGGCGAACGCCACAACCCTCCACACCACATACCAATCATAGCCCACACACCTGTGTCTCGCAGCCACTAAGGCTTAACCATGCACCCAACATATTAGTCATGGAAAGCTCCACTGTGAGATACACAGATGTACCTATCACCAGGCTGGATAAGGAGAAAGTCACGGTTAATTGTTTGTCACGTGTCAAAATCACATATGCACTCAAGTCTTTCAACAACAGGTACTGTTATGACTGTCATAGTCCATGTTCACATGACTTGAGACGTACCTCTATGCACTATATAAAGAGACATGATTGAGCTCACTGAATGTGTCCCAGGCAGGTATGTCCATAGCCTTAAGCAGCATTCTGCCATCACCCAGAATGATGCCTCAATACAAACAGAAAATTATTGACTTTAACAATTGTCTTAGTTTCTGGTGTCATTCCAGTAGAATCCAGTACCTGACAGCCTGAGAAGATATGAATGACAGACCACTATGCTTTGCCAGAGATGGCTTCCATCTGTCTCACTTGGGGTTCAGGCTTCTGGCAAAGTCTCTTGCCTCCCCCACAGTGCCTCTTTTTAGGAAAAGTTTGTTTGTATCTTTCGGCTTTTCCCAGTTAGGGGTCGCCACAGCGGAACTCCGGTCCGCTAATGATTGGTAATGGATTTGTACGTACCGGATTACCAGCCCTGATACACAACCTTCAATGAAGGCATGCCCCATTCATGTATGCCTCCACACAGAAGATGCTCTAGCTGAGATTTGAACGGGACAACATCTTGCTATGAGACGACAACACTACCGCAGCACCACCACCGCTGAGGTCAAAACTGCCAACATAAAATTTATAACAAAACACAAATTAAAGGTCATGTTGCTAAACGCTAGGCATCTAAACATGAAACTGCACTCATTGCAAGCATTCTTAACCCTGAAAGATGCTGACATTTGTGCAATCACAGAAACCTCGTTCAAAGCTATAGAGAGCACCCCAGCCTTACCTGATTTCTCATCCTATCATACATTCAGACCCCAAACTGTGTGCAGCAAAGCCAAAGGAGGTGGAGGTTCAGTATATATTAAAGACTCACACACCTCCAGGCTGGTACAACCGTATGACACACCGGAAACACTCCAGGTGCAGTTAACCATTGACAAGACCCCTTTTCAAATCATAGCTAGCTACAGGCCCCCAGATTTGACTCAAGATGCCGACTCTGCCTATCTGGACCTCTTCAAATCTATCAGGATTTAACTTTTACCCTAATCCTGGGCAATTTTAACTACCCAAACATAGACTGGAAGAACTACTCATGCCAGACCACAAATGCCCAGATATTCCTCTATTTTGTCAATGCAAATGCCTGAAACAGCCAGTCAATGCTCCCACAAATGGTGATAATATCTTGGACTTGGTATTAACCAACAGGGTAACCACTGCAGCATCCCTATAGTATCATTCTCCCTGGTGAGATCCAACCAGAAAGTGCTCACTTTCTAAGTCACCATCTCTCCTGACCCCCCTCTAGCTAGGATCAATCAAAAAAACTTTTCCAAAGCTGATTGCAACCTCCTGAGAGATGGTATAAACAACTACACAGCCCCCTCCCCCTCTATAGGAACTGGCATCATTGTCCAAATCTAAACCAAAGTACTGTACAAGCATTTATATAGATGCTTGGAATCAGGAATACCTGACAGGACAAAATATTCCTCCACAATGAAGACTAACCTGTCTGGTGTACATCTGCAATAAATAAACTCTATAACAAAAGGAAAAAAAAATTCTGTCCAGGATCAAGGAGTATGTGGTCAGTTGGAAGCAATCTCTCCATAGCCTGAACAAGTAAATAAGAGCACTAGTGAAATCCTCCTAAGCAAACTTCAAGTCCAAATTGGCAGCATCTACTAGAGACAGTCATAAGGCTTGTTCACAGATGTTCACAATCTCAAAGGAAGCACAAAGATCTGCTCTGAACTGGTGATCAAGGGCAACACATACACAAATGCCATAGATATAGGCAACCTGCTGGCTGACAAATTCAGTGAAAACTTCACCCCTCTGTCCCAATCAGTAAATTGGGACATCACTAGTTCCTCCCCTTCCCCTTATATCTAGGGAACAGGTCATCACTGCCCTCTCAAAGGCAAAAATACTGCCTTGATGGGACCCGGTAACATCCCAGCTGCATCTTACATGAACTCAGGCAGGAGCTTGCAGCACCATTAGGTACCCTAGGCAAGCAAAGCCTGAGTACTGGCTTCATCCCAGCTGAGTGGAGAACAGCCACTGTCATCCCTTTGCATAAATGTGGAGCGTCCACCAATCCAGGTAATTATAGACCCATAAGCCTAAGTAGCCTGATCTGCAAGGCCATGGAACGGATTATCATGGACCTCTTTAACAAGGACATTGTCAACCTCCAAGCACTTGATCCCACACAGATTGGATTCGTCAAGGGGAATTTGTGTCTGTTAAATTTGGTCAACTTCTTTGAGACAGTCACCAAAGCCATGGACGAGGGGAAGATGGTGCACACTGCCTACCTTGACCTGACCAAAGCCTTTGACACTATTCCCTGTTTGGGCATAATACATAAGCTCTCCCAACTAGGCATCAATCTGTATGTTACTAGATGGGTAGCAAACTGGCTCACTGATAGAAGCCACCTAGTCAAAATAGGAGAAGCTACCTCAAGCAGTAGACCCATAAAGGGTGGTGTACCCCATGGATTGGTCTTGGGGCCTCTGTTATTTGGAACATCCTTCGAGAGTTCACTCAAACAAATTACTGGTGCCAGAAACATGGCCTCAAGTGGAATATGAAAAAAAAATGGATAATCCCCAATTGGGGAGAGTGACATCCCCACAAATTCACACTGATAACATCCTATGCATGCAATCAGTTGTGAGGGATTTGGGCACCCAGATTGATAGCAACCTGACTTTTGACCACTGTGTTGCTTCCATTGTGTGGAAAGCTTTCTACATGGCCCACTTCATAAGTAAGGGCATCTCATCTAGGGACAAGGAGGTCATTACATACCTGTATTCTTCCCTTATCAGGCCCATTATTGAGCACAATGCTCCTTTTGGCATGTACCTCACAAAGAACATGCAGCAGCTGGAGAGACCACAGCATTTCCTTGCCAGGAGAAGCCAGGGCCTCAAACATCTACTATACACAGGCTAAAAGCCCTGCCCCTCCACTCAGTTTCATACAGATTCCTCAGAGGTGACCTCTGTCTGGCATACAAAGCAATCTCGGACCCTTACCTTGATGGGACTGCTGCATATCCACAAGACAAGCTTCACTTGAGTAATCCACATGCGTGACCCCAACCTGGTGTGTGACATCAATAGAACTTGTTGGGATAGATTTATGTCCCAGAGACACCCCCTTCTGTGGCATAAACTTCCTATCCATGTCAAGCAGAGTGCCTCATTATCCCTTTTTAAGTGCAACCTGGATAACTGGATGGGAAACAGAAAATACACCCCTGGGATTCCACCTGTGTCCCTATTGGACAGGGGCATTGGCTGCTGACTTGTCTAAACATGGGCTAAACTCTTGGCTAGGCTTATAAGGGCCTCAGGGCCAATAGCCTAGTAATTTCTCATGATCCTATGATACAAAATTGATTAAAGACATAAATATGTACAGTAAATACATACAGGCAGCAAATTGTTTATATTCTGTTGAAATAAGCATGTTGGGTATACATTTGAAGTATGGAATGGCATAGTTTGTGAGTGGGTGACACGCGGTTTTGAGTTGAACAAACCTGATATTTTCCTGTTTTTTTACTTATTACATTTCTAGACTGTGATAATCTGAGAGCTAATTTTCAGAGGAGGCCTGAGGACAAAAACTCCAAATTCTTCTTAAGCAAGTATGCATAATAAATAAAAGTTTGTGTGAAGTGTGGAAAAATTAGCTTATTTTGCTAACAGCAGTGTGTTTGAAGAGGTAGAGTACAATAAAAGACAGTAACCAGTAACCGTGGATGGATGGTATAGAAACTACTAGGTGGGGAGTAGGAACAGGTCCCTCTTATATGAAAGAAAAATCAAGATCTCAAATGGCTGAAAAGTTGAAAATGTTGTTCTTCGAAATAGGTATTGTGGGGGGGGGGGCTGCACCCCCCCCCCTGCTAATTATATATATCAACTCAGAGATCGCACTACAGTGAGGAAAGGGCAAGTTTTCCGATCTTCACTGTACTGTGATCTCACAATAGCAATTTCAAAGAACGGCATTTTTTTACTTTTAAGCCATTCGAGATCTTTATCTTCTCTTCATCTAATAGGGACCCGGTACAACAGGGGTGTAATGAAAGTGAATTAGTCAGAATTTGAGCAAGAATATTGCTGTTATTTTGAGGGATTGTTTTAGTTCTGTTTTGTAGGTTGCAGTGTGTTGAATTTGCCTGAGAGTTAGGGAACAGAATTCCACATTTTACAGAGAATATAACCCCCCAAACAATTTTTAGAGGTGCTGGTGAGTATCCAATCAGTGGTGGAAGTTATCTCACTGAATACAGAAAATCTCTTCAGGATTTTTTTGATTTGGTTACTACTGAAAGTAATTTCTCAGTTGATCAAAGATGATTTGGCAGTTAATGTTGTAAGATATATTACGCTAGGGCAGCTTTTGAGTTTGTAGATGAGGTTATGCACTAGGATTAGTTGTGAGGTATTTCAAGCCAGCATAGCTGGATGTTACTTTTAGGTATGGAGGTTATAATACCTTCCTTCCACAATTTTGCGCAAAATCCTTACTATGATACAACTGAAAAGAAGTTCAGAATGGGACCAGATCATAACAGTACACAGGAGAAAGCCATTCAAACCTTTGGGATCCACCATGGAACTGGACTGGGTACCAGTGTTGACATTTAATACTACCTCCATATATATCTCTGGACAAAAGTCCTGATGACAAGTCTTTTTTTCCCTTGAGTAACCTTAGTTGCACACCTAAAAAACTTGTTGCCAAATACATTTACCAAATGACTATAATCAGCTGTTAAATTATTAACTAAAAGACTGATGTTATATTGGCAATCCTTCTCATTGTCTCTCATATGCATAAACAGTACCTGTTGGTATGCATGGCAATTTTGTCTCAAATAACTATTTGAAAATAAAAAGGTGGCTTAATGTAAATGAGGGATCTGCTTCGGTTCCAGTTCATAATAATGAGGTTTTAGACTTTAAAGAAAATTATTTTATGATTTGCCCTGCCTATTATGAAAAAATAAGATCATATGCCTGTTTCTTTGGATGATATTTTCCTCATCTAGTCTGGCACTAGAGTAAGGTCAGGAAATTATAAATTTAACATAAATTATTTTTTTACATTTTATCTACTCTCTAGATTTGAGACAGATCAATTATTTGGATGTGATGATTTCCAAGAATGGTGAACAAGAATGTTTTTGTTGGACCGTTCACTGTAACTTTCTCAAATAATTATTTGCATTTTCAAATCTGGCATCTTTATAAATAGAAGTGCAGCATAAAGAAGGGCCAGTTTATTAGACTGTCCAGAATGATCTCTGGTGCCCCAGTTTTTTTATTGGAAAGTGATAAAACTTGTAATGACATTACTTGAACAAAAGTACCAAGCTGCAATGATGTGCACTATTTTTAATGATTTAAAGATGGGCAGAAACAACAGCCAGACTACATCTGTAGTGCCATAAGGAAAATTCTTCTGCATCTGTTAAGCATCTGTTTTGTACCACTACTAGCATAGAGCATCCATTTGTTAATTTAACAGTTATATTTACCTCTATGACAACATCACTTCTGACTAGTTCCTGTGGCCCAGATAGCATCAATAGGTGTTGTGGCATGTGATGTTCGGTAAATCACCAAATTCCCATCATCTTGCATAACCATGATACAGTCACTGTGGTAAGGCCTTACTGAATTCGATGCCCATATTGCTCTGCCACCATATGTATATATTACCAGATTGTTGTCTCTCTGCAAAATCAGTTTAGCTGCATCTACTTTTCCTGCTGTTCCAGTTGCCCAGAGAGGCTTCCCAGTTCCTGTATAGACGACAAAATTGCCATCCGTCTTAAAAAGAAAAAGAAAAACAAATTATAAATGAAAGATAGACAGATGGGCTGCTAAATTACATGATATTTTTACTGAGTTTGGTAAAAATAATACAGAAATAGTAAGTCATTATACTTGAGAGCAGTGCTCATTAGGTATTTATGTAGGCCTTCATATTTATAGTGAAAATAAAAGACTTTTAATATAATTTGACATTAACTCCCAGAACAAATACCAATATAGCTTGGCAACTTTAAATACAAACATGTCTTGTATGTAGCATAGTTTGCAAAGAGTTAAAACTTGTACGGACAGCTTATATCCCAGACAAGCAGAGGCCATATTTCAAGATCTATCTGGATCGCACACTTCATCATGTACAGTGAGCCCAACTATCCTCTGAAGTATGTTTATTTCTGCTTGTAGTGTCACATCTTTCTTTCATCACTACCCAAATCTCAAGGCTGTAAATGAGGAGCAGGACACAGAACGAACACTTAACTGTGGGTATCGCATAAGACCCATCTCTCAATTCACCATCATAACCTGGTACAACAATTTCAATACAGCTGCCTCAGAATTCATTTAGTAATCAACCTCCATGAGGCTGTAGAGTCTGGCAAGTATGGGACGCTTGTAGAGGTGTTCATCAGACCTGTTGATGGAGCAGAAGTGCTTAATTGGAAGAGTGCAAGTATAATAGTATTGTATAAGGGAAGAAGCAAGAAAAATATTGAGCAGTGCTATTCTAACGGCATTGTCAGAGAAAGTCATAGGATCCTAAGGGAAAAGTTGTTTACTTTCCTAGAGAGTAGCAGTCTCCAGGACAACAACCGATAAGTGTTCATTGCCAGGCAGAAGCAGTCAATGAAACAGATCAAATTTTTTGACTGTTTTAGGAAGACTTGAAAGGGGAGTTCCTGCAGACATAACCTACATTGACTTCAGCAAGTCTTTATGTTGGTCCCACAAATGTATCTGCTTGGAAAGTGGGAAGGACTGACAGTAAGGCGAGGCGGAGGAACTGGGTTGTTGCGTTGATGAATGGCAGGCCAGAGGGGATCATTATGAGAAGGCTGTCAGAAGAAAGGACTATGGATGATGTACGCAACTTGGATAGAGTACTGAACAATTTTGTTATCTTAGACCTATCTGGACATGTGATGCTAGTGACTGTAGCCAACAACAAGGCATATAAAAGGGGAAAGAGGTTTTAAGGAGGTGAAGAATACAATGTACAGGAGACAAGCAGCAGGGCAATAAAGGAAATGAAGGTAGCAAATGCTTAAAAGTCAAATGGGAGGTAACCAATGGTGCCAGGAAGAAGAAATCTTTGTAACCATATAGCTGAGAAGAAGTTAATGAAAGACCTGGCCATGATAAGCAGGGAATATGCTGATAAATTCTAAATCTGAACACTCTGAGTATTGGGAAATATGGCATTTTCATGTAGTATGCCATTTTACTACACAGCCTTAATTCACCCTGACTTGTATTCTTACATTTCTTATTTTATTATCTTCTTATAATACTCCGTTTATATATTCATATACACTCACACATATATGTTATATATGCACTTGCGTGCACGCCCACACAATAAAAAGTTCATAGGTTCATAGGATGATACTAGGCTATTGGCCCAGAGGCCCTTATAAGCTTAGCCAAGAATTTCACCCATGTTCCCACAAAGTCAGCATCAGTTTTCCCTGTCCAGGGACACAGGTGGGTCCAAGGGGTATATTTTCTGTTTCGCATCCATTCATCCAGGTTCCTCCTATACTGGCTAGTGAGGTACTTTGCTTGACATGGAGGAAAAAGTCTATTTCACAGATGGGCGAGGCGTCGGGACACAAATCTATACTGCCAACAAATTCTATTAATGTCACAGACCAGGTTGAGACCTTGCATGCGGGTTGTTCTAGTGGAGTTTGATTTACGGATATGCAGCAACTCCATCAAGGCTGAGTCTGAGACAGCCTTGTATGCCAGACACAAGTCACCTCTGAGTAGTCTGCATGAGACTGAGTAGAGACAGGGCTTTTAGCCTATCTATATAGGATAGGTGTTTGAGACCCTGGATTTTCCTGGTCAGGAACCTCTGTGGTCTGTCCAGCTGCTGCATGTGCTTGATAAGGTACCTGCCGAAGGTGGCATTGTACTCGATAATGGGTCTGATAAGGGAGGAGTACAGGGATGTTATGACATCCTTGTTCATGGATGAAATACCCTTACTTATGAGGTGGACCATGTAAAAAGCCTTCAGTACAACAGAGGCAACATGGTGGTCAAAAGTCAGGTTGCTATCAACCTGGGTGCCCAAGTCCCTCACAACTGATTGTGTGCTCAGTACATTGTTATTAATGTGATAATTAGTGGGGACACCATTTTTCCCAAAGGGGATAATGATGCATTTCTTGGCATTCAGTTTGAGGGCATGCTTCTGGCACCAAGGCCCTCTTGGAGGATGTTCACATCACTATGGGGATTTATGACCATGGCTACCCTGCAGTCATCTGCAAACTTGGTCGGCCACAGACCACTGGTTTTGGCTTGCACCTCAAAAGTATATCCCAAAAAGTAGAGGCCCCAAAACCGATCCTTGTAGTACTCCGCTTGTTACGGGTCTACTACTAGAGGTGGCTTCCCCTATTTTGACTGAGTGGGTTCTATCAGTGAAGCCAGTTAGCTACTCATCTGGTAACACATGGGTTGATGACTAACTGGGAGAGTTTATCTATTATGCCTGAGTGGGGAATAGTGTTGAAGGCTTTGGCTAAGTCAAGGTAGGTTGTGTGCGCTGTCTTGCCCTCATCCATGGCGTTGGTGACTGTTTTGAAGAAGGCAATCAAGTTTAAAAGGTATGATCTCCCTTTAACAAAACCAAACTATGTGGGATCAAGAATTTGGAGGTTGCCAGTGTCCTTGTTTATAAGGTCCATGATGCATTCCATGGCCTTGCAGATCAGGCAAGTTAGGATGATGGGCCTATAACTGCCTGGGTTGGTGGACGTTCCACCTTTGTGCAGAGAGATGACAGTGGCTGTCCTCCATTATGCTGGGATGAAGCCAGTGCACAGACTTTGGTTGAAGAGGGTGCCTAGTGGTGCTGAGAACTCTTGCCTGAGTTCATGTAGGACACAGCCAGGGATGTTGTCAGATCCCATGGAAGCTGTATTTTATGCCTTTGAGAGGGCATTAATGACCTGCTTCCTGGTGATGAGGGGAGGGGGGCTGGTGGTGGGGATGTCCTGGTTTACTAATGGGGGGAAAGGGGGGTGAAGTTTTCACTGCACTTGTCTGCCAGCAGGTTTGTTATATCTATGGCGTTTGTGTATGTGGTATTCTTGACCACCAGTTCAGAGCAGATTTGGGAGTTACCTTTGAAATTGTGGATGTATGGGAAGAAGGCCTTGTGATTGTCCTTAGTGGATGTGGCCAATTTGGACTTGAAGTTAGCTGTAGAGGATTTCACTGGTGACCTTATATGCTTGTTCAGACAAAGGAGAGATTGCTTCCAACTTGGCATCTGCTCCTTCTTGGTCCTAGACAGCAATTTTTTCCTTTTATTATAGAGTCCGTTTATTACTGCTGTCCACCAGACAGGTTTGCTCTTCATTGAGGAAGATGATTTGGTCCTGTCCGATATTGCTGAGTTCATGCAGCTATATAGGTGCTCATATAGTTGTTTGGCTTGGACATTAGTGCTTGATTCAACTGAAGAGAAGGTGGCTATGAAGCTGCTTATACCTCCTCTCAGGTCAGCTTTGGAAATTTGTTTTGTTTGACCCTGGCAAGGGGGGGGGGGGTCAGGGGAGATGGTGACTTTGAAAGCGTTCGGATCTTACCAAGGAGGATGATACTGTAGGAGTGCTATAGTGACTACTCATGCTGGTTAGTACCAGTTCCAGGATATTTTCACCTCTTGTGGGGGTGTCAACCAGCTGATCAATGCATTGGCATTGACAAAGCTGAGGAATCTCTGGGCATTCGTGTTTGAGCTATAATATGTCTTCCACTCTATGGTCGTAGTTAAAGTCACCTAGAATCAGGGTAGAGGGTTGAATCTTGATGGATTCAAGTACAGACAGGTGGAGTGGGCCTACTGGGTCAGGGTTGGGGGTCTGTAGCTAGCTGTGATTTGAATAGGTGTTTTGTCAATAGTTAACTGCACATGGACAGTCTCCTATGTGTCATACTGTTTGACCAGCCTGGAGGTGTATATGTCTTTGATAAATGCTGAAACTCCACCTCCTTTGGCTTTGTAGCTCTCTGCTTGGGGTCTGAAAGTATGGTAGGACAAGTAACCTGGTATGGCTGGGGTGCTCCCCACAGTTTTGAACCAGGTTTCAGTGACTGCACAAATGTTAGCATCTTCCAGGGTGAGGAATGCTTGCAGCGAGTGCAGTTTCATGTTAAGACTCCTAGTGTTTAGCAATATGTCCTTTAAATTTTGTTTAGAAGAATTGTTCACATTGGTAATTTTGTCCTCATGACTTTGCCTAAAAAAAGGCACTATGGGGGAGGCAAGAGCGTTTGCCAGAAGCCCGGGGAAGACAGATGAAGACCATCTCTGACAAAGCATCGTGTTCTGTCAGTCATGTCCTTCCAGGTTGTCGGATACTGGATACCCTTGAAATGACACCAGAAACTAAGCCAATTGTTAACTTGAATCATTTTCTGTTTGTACTGAGGCACCATTCTAGGTGATAGTAGGATGCTGCTTAAGGCTAGGGACATAACTGCCTGGGACACATATTCAGAGAGCTCAATCATGTTTCTCTTCATATAGGCCAGAGAGGTATGTCTCAAGTCATTCACACCAACATGGACTATGACAGAGTCATAACTACCTGTTGTTGAGAAACTTGAGTGCGTGAGAGATGTGATGGATTCTAGCATCTGGCAAGCAACTTACAGTGACTTCCCCTTGTCTAGCTTGGTGAGGGGCACATATGTGTGTCTCACAATAGTCTCCTATGACTAGTATGCTGGGTTTGTGGCTGGGCCTAAGAGGCTGTAAGACACAGGTATGTGTACTGTGTGTGTGGTGCTTGGTGGGTTTGAGCATTTGGACATCAAATACAAATGTTCAAATCACAGATTAAAAAAAAAAAGCAAGATACAGCAAAAAGAAATTCTCCTGCATCCCTCAGGTCCCAAACCCTCTGCTACACATATGTACCAGCTCTGAGATTGCAGTACTTTACTTACACAACTGTATTATGTTAATCATATTGATCACTGCTGCAGTAACCTTAGATATATGGGCAGTGTACCATAGCTAACTAGATTTGGGAGAATGATCCTAATAAAGTTTGATCTTGACCTATAGAAGGAATCAAGCTTAAAGTAATTTGTAAAAGCATGTACAGAGGACCAAGTAGCTGTTTTGAGAATACTTCTAGAATTCAACCCTTTCCAAGAAAAGATAGATGAAGCCAAGGCCTTAGTAGAGAGGGCCTTGACCCTGCCTGAAATAGATTTATGGTGAGTATAACAAAATGTAATAGCCTAAACAACCATTTGAAAATAATCTGTTTTGATAGGTTGTCCCTTTTTATCTTCATAAAAAATAAGCAATTGATATGAACATCTGGAGAGTTGCATTTCTGTCAAGATAGTACCTGAGTTGTCTGTAGACACTAAGGTATGGAGTATTCATTCTCCCTCATTTTTAGATTCAGTAAAGAAAACGGGGAGATAGATAGTTTGGCTTAAGGCAACCTTGGACACCACTTCAGGCATAAAATAATTAGTTCTCAAAGAAACCCTGTCCCTTTGGAAAATGAGGTAGGGTTGGCTCACCATAATATCCTTCTTGCAGAGATCAGAGCAGTCTTTAAAAATGCTTTTCATATTAAGAACCTCAAGTCGGCCAGATTAGTTGGTTCAGATGCAGCAAGTATTAGCTTCTCTAACACAGAATTAAGGTTCTAAGGAGGCGCCACCTGCTTACTTGGTGGCCTCTTAAGAAAACCCCATTTCAAGTACATTTTGACATCAGACTGCCTTGAAAGATGAGGATCTATGGGCACACATGCTGAAATGGCCAATAAATCTATCTTGATGGAAGAATAAGAAAGGCCATAGGATCATGACTCACACAAATACTATAAAACCAGAGATCAACTACAGTAGTCCTGAATGCATGCAGGTTATGCGGGTACCAACTGGAAAACCTTTTCCGTTTGCTAATGTAATTTTTTAGTAGCAGGCTTCCTTGCCTCCATTAGTACATGCTGCACATCTTTAGTAAACGAGTGCCTAAAAAGAACTAAGACTTCTCACACAGACTGTCAATTGAAAATGATTGATGTTGGAGTGCATCAAACACCCTTGTTCTTGCCTGAAGAGATCCAGTCTCTGAGGAACTTGTGATAAATGCCCCTGTCCATTTCTGAAAGCAGAATGATAGCTACATAAGCCAGAAGGGAGTCACAATAATGATCTTGGGGATTCCTTCTGAATATTTAGAAGTACCCTGGATGTTAGTGGATAGGGTGAAAAAGCATACAGGAACATTCCTGTTAAAAATAAAAGGCATCTGTCTTCCAGGCCTCCTTGTATAGAGCCCTGGGAGAGAATCTTAACAACTGATTGAAGAGGAGGCTAAATGGTCTATTTGAGTAACTCCCCACAGATGGATCAAATGTTGGAAAGACCCCTGATCTTTTATCCATTCATAAGGGTCTGCCCTAGTCCTGAACAGCTTGCCTGCCACACAGTTCCTACCACACAGTTTTTCTCTGACAGAAAGCAGGATGCCCTTTGAGTGAAGTTGTGCTATGAATTTATATCCCAAGCTAACATGTGAAGTCTGCACAGGGGGTACCACCTGGTTTCCCCTTACTTGTTTTTATACCAGATATCTATGGTATTGTCTGAAAGCATGTGGAGAGACCCTGGGGGGCCAAAGATGGTTCAGAGTGTTGAGTGCCTTGATCAGAGCTAGCATTTCTTGGATATTTGTGTGTGCTTACATATGTCCTTGGTGTCAAACACTCCTGCACTTTTATCCCTCCTGAAACTGCTCCCTGAATAAGGTCTGAATCATCTGTGGTAACTCACTGCTTTGGAGCAGGGAGAACTGGATTTAACAATATTTATCTCCACCAAGAGATTTCTTTTATGATCAACCCTCCACACTGGGATTTGAGAAGATAGTGTGTTGATCCTGGGTTCATAGATTAATAGGTGTTTACTAGGCACAGAACCATAAGGGCCTTTTTAAGCCTAGCCTTTCTCTCCTAGCACCTCTCTTACACACTGTAACATAACATCCTATTCATCCTTCATTCTACCACAGTTTCATAGACTAACCCATATTAAATACCTACAGATAAAAAAGGACACCTCTCTCTTTATAAATTGTTTAAACTATCACATAACCCTCATTACTTCTACACAGTGACATTCACCCAAACCCTGATCCTAATTTCTCCACCCCAAATACTCTGTTAGCCCCTACTACCACTCCTCTAAATGTCCTAAAAAGCACTAACTCTCTACTTATACGTCAACTCAATATAAGAAGTGTTAACAACAAAATAACCCAACTACATGCCCTATTAGACATCTATTCCTTTGACATCTTATGCCTTACTTGAAACATGGCTTAAACCTACAACGAAAGACAATGACATTATCCCTCCAGGCTATAACATTCTCAGACTAGACAGTTTAAATAAAAAGTGAGGTGGAGTAGCAATACTGTTCAAATCTGAACTTAAGATCACATCATTAGATATGTAACCTCCTCCTCTTAATAACTCTGAAATTTTAACCTCAAAGCTCCAAATTAATGCTAAAAAATCAATATACATTATCTGCTCTTACATCCCTCCTGGGAACGATATTAGTGCTCTCAAAAACACCCTAAACTGGCTTTCAGTGTCCCTACCACAAGAAACCATACTCCTTGGTGACTTTAATATTGATTGGAATAGCTGTACATCTCCCATTCCCACTACGCATATAAACCTCTTTGGCTTCCACCAAACCATTACCTTCCCAACCAGGATCCACAAACCTAACAAAAAACAAACTACCTTGGATTGGATTCTAGTAAATAAGGACCCCCATCCTTATCAAACAGGTATACTCCCCGACAATATTAGTGACCATTCTCTTACTTACATCACTAGGCAAAAGACCCACTTTCATAATCTAATAGCTTTTAGAACTACCAGAAACAAAAAATATTTCAACCCAAGTAATTTTCAAGCTGAGCTCGAAGCTTGCAATTGGTCACCCCTAAAATACCTACCTCTTGACAAAGCCATTTCACACTTTAACAAAACATTCTTGCAGATCCTTAAGCACCATGCCCCCACTTGTACTGTCAGAGCAAAAAATAAACCAGCCCCCTGGCTGTCTAAGGACACAAGGCTAAACATCCAATTAAGGAACAAACTCTGGTCCAAATGGAGAAAAACTAGAAACCCAATAGATCACCTAAACTTTAGACAAATTCGTAATTCCACAAAAAAATCCATAATCCTTGACAAAAAAAACTTTTACCTCAAATTCCAACAAAACCAACAAAATAATCTGCAAAAGTTTTGGTCAGGTATCAACAAATTACTCCACCCAGGACAGTCCATAACACCTACCCCCTAAAACCTAACCCAAACCTCTCCCAGCCATATTGCCAACACCTTTAACAATTTTTTCTCTGAAACAGTCCAATCACTAGCAACCACCTTACCACCTACTTCCACCACTAAATTTCCCTCACTAACCAAATTACCCCAGCCTTTTAACCTTCAACCTGTCCCAACATCTTTAATACACTCCTTGCTTCTTAAACTAAAACTATGTACACCATCAGCTGACCTGCTCCCAGCTGAATTCCTGCAAATTGCAGCTGGTGTACTTGCCTACCCTATTTCTATCCTAATAAACAGAACCATCTCTGAATCTTATGTCCCATCCATCTGGAAAATCTCCCATGTCATCCCTCTGCATAAGGGAGGTACCTCAAATGAATTATCTAACTTCCGCCCAATAGCCCTTCGCTCCCTCCTTGCAAAAATTATGGAGCGATGCATCCATCAGCAATTACTTCAGTAGCTCCTACAAAACAACCTTCTAGCTGACTGCCAGCATGGTTTTAGGCCTCACCATAGTACCACAACAGCTCTTCTATCCTTTACAGACTGCATTAATAAAAACAGGAATACTAACCTATCTTCTGCTCTTTTCATAGATCTCTCAAAGGCCTTTGATATGGTTAACCACCAAATACTATTAAGTATACTTGAATCACTTTCCCTTGATCATCAACTATTAAAATGGTTCCAATCCTACCTTGAAAACAGGAAACAAGCGGTCCTGTGGGAAAACAATCTATCTTCTCAGCTTCCTGTCACCCTTGGAGTCCCTCAAGGATCCATTCTTGGACCTCTCCTTTTCACAATTTTCATTAATGATCTAAAAACTTCCCTTCCACAAACTACATGCATACAATATGCTGACGATTCAACTCTGGTATGTGCCACATCCTCCCCTGCTGAATTACAGGCTAACACACAAACTGTCTTTACTTTAGTGGAAAACTGGTTCCATCAACGTTGTCTCCTCCTGAACCCTAAAATAAACAAAACTACTGCTATTTACTCCCACACAGAAATCCCCCTCTATCAATTTCACAGTAAAATCAAACAATGGCACATTAATATCCCCTGAAACCACCACCAAACTCCTTGTTGTATTAATACACAACCATCTCACCTTTGACTCACACATTAACACTAGTATTAAATCAGTAAATAGAAAACTTGGATTCCTCTACAGAATCAGACCATTTCTTACAGAGTCAGCAAAGATCTCTATTGCACAAACCCACCTTATTTCCACCCTACTCTATGCCTCACCTATATATACCAACCTATCCAAAACTAATCTAAATAAACTAGCAACCACCTACAAGAACATAGCTAAATTTGCCACTGGTGCCCCCTTCCGTACTCACCACTGCCTTAACCTTAAACATCACGGATGGCTGGAAGTACAAAACCAACTAGTTTACCAGCAACTCATTTTTATTCACAAGATTTTACATCATCCTTCAAACACTCCCATACTATGTAACCTAGTAAATTCTTATAAAATCCTTCCTACCCTAAGATCAGCTAAAAAACTACAAGTCACCACTACTAAATCCTTTAACAAAGCTGGAGACTGCCTATTCTCAAATGCAGTTGGCAATTCCTGGAACAAACTTCCAAATGAGATCACAACGATTACTTCCACCAACCTTTTCGAGAATCAGTTGAAAAACTTCATGAAAACCAAATGGCTTTGCCCTGCTCTCAGCCTGACTGATACTTATTCTCCTCTGTCTACTCAACTCTTAAACCGGATTTCTTTTTGCTGAAACTCCTCTACCTTCCATATATGGCATGTTTAAACTTCTTGCTCTCTTTTTTGTATCTCCCCACTATGCAATATGAAGTTCTATGGATATTAAATATCTTTTTGCTTTTTTCTTATATACATTTTTATTTTCTATTTTTTATGCTTACTGAAACTGAACAAGAACTATTTCTTTTTTGGCTCTCTACAAAAAAATATATATATATATTTTAGTGGCATTCAATTGTTTACTCATGTAATTATTCTTGTATTTAGCTCTGCAAATAGCAAATAGCTCTGTGCCATTAACTAAAACATAAACAACTAGCTAAGATGATAAGTACTTTGTATACTGTGATAAAGAAATATGTATCCTGTCTAACTCTGTCATTATACTGCCTACCGTCCTTGCTAATATGTTATTAATGTTACATTTGTAGTAATCTCAGAAATAGTAATGGCAGTCTTGTACTTGTATGTAAATAGCCTATGTTTTTGTTAAGTTATTTCAGCTCATTTACTGTACCTAATTATCAATGTAACTCTGTTGGAGCTTTTCTCCCCGGGCCTCCGCTGAAAAAGGACATGTATCCAGTCGGACCATCCCGGTTAACAAATGTAAAATAAAATAAATAAAATAATAATAAAATTTAACATTTTTTTCTTGAGGACTATACAATTATTTTTTTGTAATCTCTATTTCTTGCGGATTTGTATAAATGTTTTTTTTTCTGTCCTTGTTATTGTCTCGGAGCTTTTCTCCTCGGGCCTCTACTGAAAATGGACATATATCCAGTTAGACTAGCCCGGTCAACAAATGTAAAATAAATAAATAAATACATTTAAGTAAATGGAATTTTTTTGCCCCCTAGTCGAATCGAACTATTCTGCCCAGCAAAGAAATCCACAAGCCGACCATTGATCCTCAAAAGCATCAGAGGAACATACTTTTTGGTGGCAGTAAAGCATTTAAAGTCTTCTTACCCAAACTTGTCTTTTATTCAGCCCAGCTTGATTTGCTTAACAGGTTAGGCATGCAGAAGGTGCCTTGAAGCTTTGGAAGCTGGTTGGCCATTATATTATTGGCAGGATGTACCCTATATATCTAAGGCTATTGTCGCCGTGATCAATATGATATATATCAAAAACATCTTTGCAGAGGGGCAGAGCCCCCTCTGCCCTCTTTAGCAATGGGTGTTAACCCTAACACTGCCCCATCCCTAAACTCTAACCCTACACCTTAACATCATAAAATCCTTCCCATAATACTGCCACTTCTTCTTCTCTTCCTTTTGGTTTTTCCTAGTTAGGGGTCACTACAGTGGAACAGCAGTCTGCAGAACGATTGGCAGTGGAGTTTTACGGTATCGAGTTGCCAGCCCAGTGCCCAACTTTCCACAGAAGGCATGCACACGCACACACACCCAGGCCAATTTAGAGTGTCCAGTCCAGCTTTTGGGATGTGGGAGGAAACCGGAGCACCCAGAAGAAACCCACATGACCTCAGGGAGGACATGCAGACTCTACACAGAAGGCACCCCAGCTGAGAATTGAACCAGGGAACCTCTTGCTGTGAGATGGCAATACTAACCACTGCACCACCGCCCTTCCCATAATACTGCCACTATTCAGACAAATTTAATGCTAGTGTTGGGGGAGGGGCTAATTTTAATATTGGGAGAGGACATTTTCCTTGCTCTGATTTTTTTTTTTTCACTATTGTGTATGATCAGACTTATTTTTAGTGTTTTACATTTGACACTAGGGCACTTCAGTCATACACAATATACCCACATATATACGCAATATATATTTATATCTATATATATATATATATATATATATATATATATAAATATAATATAGAGAGAGAGAGATTTGTGTGTGGAATTACTTTGTCGAATGGCACTAATGTTAGCATGCATATTGTGGAAATCAAATGATCGGCATTCTGCACACTGACTTAATACACATGCAATTTGAATGAATCTCAGCAAATGCAAAAACTTATGAAAAAAAGCCCCCCACACCCCCTGCTAATTATGCATACTAACTCCTAGATTGCACAATTTTTGGGAAAGAACAAATCTGCTAACTCCAACAACTGTCCAGTCTGCTACTTTTATCGAAAGGTATTGACCATCTGTTAAGTCAACCAAATTGTATCGTAAAAACAGATGTCGATCAAAGCACCATTCGACAAAAGTAAAAGAATACACTTGTGTGTCTGTGTATATTATATATGGGAGAGGAATCTTTGGTCAGTGAGTCTATTTGTCGAGATGTGAAACAGATGATACAACTGATAGAAAATCAGCTGATTGAAATGTACTGACTTTTTCACTATGGAACTCTAGTACTGTGGGAATAAGGGAATATGCCCTTTTCCCACTGTGCAGTCACTGAGCTGGTATATATAATTAGCAGAGGGTATCGGTGGAGAAGGACAGTATGCCTCTCACTGCAAAAATAATGTTTTTCAAAATTTTTTTCAGTGTCATAGGTTCAAACATTTTTAGCACTTGGCTAAATCCGTGTTGCCGAACCTTCATTTGTGAGAGTCCTGGTTCAGCAAATGCACAATGCATTCACAGATATAAGGTTGATCTTATAATTAGAGATCACAGTGCAGTGGGGATCGGGAAATTTACCCTTTTCCCCACTGTAGTGCGATCACAGAGTTTGAATATATAATTTTCAGTGGATGTGGGGGTGGTAGGGAGGCCTGTCATGTCACATGATGTGCAGTGTCAGATGGCAGTCTTCGGATCTCAAGAAAGGTCAAATTCTCAACAAGGGTCGAATTCTCAACAGGAAGTGTGTTTGCAACATTCTGACTTTTTAGACATTCTGAATCAAACTTTAGTCGATATTTAAGGTAGGAATTTATTTTGACTGTCGAATATATGTTAGTAAACCCATATATATATATATATATATATATATATATATATATATATGGATCTAGGACACATGCTCGACTAGCATATGTCCGAATCACAAAACATCGAACACACATACACAAAAGCACTTAACATTGAAAAGTGCTTCCGTGTATGTGCAGTTCAAAAAAAAAAATCTACGTTTCTGCAGGGGGGGCTTCACCCCCTGCACCCCCCACACCCTCACACTTTAATATTCTCACTCCAAGATCGCATTACAGTGGGGAAAAGGGAATTTTCCTTTACCAGCACTGTAGTCCGATCTATGAAACAGGCAAACATCGATGTTAAGCTCTTTCGTGTATCTGTGATCGATGTTTTATGATTCAGACATATGCTAGTCGAGCATGTGTCCGGATCCCATATATATATATGGTTTATTATCAAAAAATTGAAAATCATATGATCTGAGTGCTAAAATTAAAACATTGAAAGTCGTATAATCAATATTACGGTACCCGAAAGTGTTCTTGAAAAATAGGTGATGTTGCCTTTGAGTGTCATACAGACAAAAGCGTCCTTTCAAATTGACGTCAATATAAATGTGTAGTTCTTGAAGTTGTATACAACGTAAATTGTACATTTTGTCATTAGAACTGCAAAAATAGATGAACGAAACAGCTATTGTATTAATAGGTGAGTAGTACTGAAACTGTCAGTATCATTAATAGTAGTAGTAATAGCTGTATAAGTAAGCAAGTCCCCCTTTTACATGTTTTTCATATAGGACAAGTTTAAAAGACTGAATATGTCGGAAAGCCGTGGTACAACCCCTGGTGAAGTGGGATCCACTTATATCACCAGTGAAACACAAAAAGTGAAAAGATTACTAAATATTGATGGCTACCGGTACTACTTAGAAACACGTAGAGGCAGCAAAAACTAGTGGTGCTGTATAAGGAAAGCAAAGTATAAATGTAAGGGGCATTGTGTAGGTGAGTCTATTACTGATGGGGAATGCATTTGAAAAGCACTGGGCATTTTCATGGGCCTAATATTGAAAGATTTGAGGAAGCGCAAGTACAGTGTAGCATTAAGAGATGTGTTGAAATAACTCAGGAGGAGCCATGCAGGATTGTATCAGAGGTAATGGTTAGTACCTTAGCTGATATAGTGACATGCCTACCTAATACAGACACCTTGAAACAGACTGTGCGAAGGATTCACAGGAAGTCTAGAGAGGTTCAAGAGTCTGAACAAATAATATTGAAAGATTTAACTGCTAACATGTTGCCACTTAAAATGGGTACATTTATTATAAGCTGTGGTGAATATACTGAAAGTACTCCATCAGCTGTCATACTTACAACTATTAATAATCTACAAGCTCTATGTTCTTGTGACGTCATCTTGATAGATGGAAGATTCCCTTTAAACATTCGTGAGTGTAAGCAACTTTATACTGTCCATTGTAACTTAAAGGGAAATATAAATGGTAAATTATTTCCAGCTGTGTATGGTGTTTTAACATGTAAATCTGAACAAACATACGATTATTTTTGAAAATTGTTATTGGAAGTATGTGCGGAACATGGGTTGCTTTTTAAACCAGCAATAGCTCTGAGCGATTTTGAAAAGGCAGCAGTTAATAGTGTGAAACGTAATCTGCCTGATTCCTGTGCGTTACGTTGCTGGTTTCATTTTTGTCAATTTGGCATGATGTGCAGTAATTGAGGCTTACTGTCGAGTTTGGTAATAATATTAATTTTGCTTCACTATGTAAGCAGATACCATCATTAGCGTTTGTGCCTCCAGATGATATTATGCCAACATTCCATCTTACTGAGAGTGATATGCTTGACTATGGTAAACCATTATGTGAATTTTTTAAAATAAATTACTTAAAGGGCAGACCTTGAAGAAGTGGCATGACCCAAGCCTCTACAGAGCATATTCCACCATTATTTGAAGTCGCATTCTGGAACCAGTCTCATACATGTACGATGGAATATCCACATACTCAAAATAGTGTTGAGGGGTGGCATAGGAGGTTGATGAGCTTGCATGGGTAAAAGCAATTTTTTTATATGATGTGCTGCATGTCATATGGCTGGAACAGAACCATGTTGAAGACATGAGGGCTAGAATGATGACTTGTTTACCTTTCTCGCCAAAACGTAGGCATCTTGTGGATAGGGAGGAGGTTTTTCTGCGACTTCTTCAAAAGCAGAATAAGTTCACTCCAAAAGATTTTGTGGAACTTGAAGCTAAGCATTGCAACTTTTAGAAAGCCAATTAACTGTTTAAATTATGCTGTCCTATAGAAAGCATTTCCACATGTCGGAATGATTACACAATTATAACTTGTTTCACAGTTATTTACACCAATCAAGCATGGTGTTTAAGTCAGTGTGTTGGATGCACTGCTATATTTTCAGCATGTACTGTTTACTTTGAAGGCGAGTGACATGACACAGGAACTGATTAAGTTGTCATTCCCAATCACAGAACAGTTTCCATGGTAATGCTACTTTTACGTGTTTACAAGTTTAGGAAGGATGTTGCACAGTGTGTGGATCTTCAGCAAGTTCAAAAAGTGAAAAAAATGCATCTGTTGACATTTTCGTTGACTACTAAATATCGACTTCTTTTCAATCTTTTAAACTCAATATGTATGGCATCGATTCAGTGCATCAATATTACCTGTGTTTGACAATTGTAATCTTGACATTTTAATAGTAAACCTATATATATATATATATATATATATATATATGCACATACATATATACATACGCACATAAATAATTCACAAAAATGGACCAAAAGTGTTTATTTACCTGCATTGCATTTTTACCTGGTTTCATCTAATTTTTCTCTCCAACAGCCATTCATTTTTAGCTTCATTATCCATCTTTTTATCTCTCTTTGTCAACTTATATCTCTGAAAAGTTTTATTACACTTTGAACCATTTTTCCCATCTAGCTGGACTTTTACTTTTTTTGAGTGTATTTGTCTGTTTTCCTATTTTAATTCGCATTTCCCCTTTTTCCTCCTTTCATGTTTCACTGTAATTTTTTCTTAATCTTTGATATGATATGAAAGTCAAAATTGTTTTCCTTTAAGATTTGTATACTATCTTCGCACATAGACTTGATCTTTATGTGAAGGCAGTTTTGGTATCTATTGTTCCGCTACCCCACTAGCATCTAGTTGGGACATGATTTAACAAGCTCACTTCATCGTATAGATATAGTACTGCATGTTGTGTGTGTATATGTCTACGTGTGTATTTCAAGATGAACTTACTTGAAAGGTAGCTCTGAAGTATCCATTACTTGAGACCAGGCTCTCTCCTTTATTCAGAACTCCATTTGCTTTGAGGTGATTTATACATATGCATCTGGAAAAAAAAGTTGTACAGCAAGTCTTACACATCTTTACATCATAAAACTTGTATTAGATCAGCAAAGGCATATTTAATTAATACATTTTTTCAGTGGAAATGTTTAAAGTACATCTTTATGTAATTGTTTTTACTGTTCATTTTAACCACTAAACCAAGGGATAAAGTGGCAAAAAATATTTGAGGCCACATTCCATTCCTATCTTCACTCAGTCAATCCTCTCTGGTATAAAGAGGTGGCTTCTTGCTTATCTTGTCTCTACCACTCTTTTCCCATTAATCATTCATAGGATCATAGGAGATCACTAGGCTATCAACCTGGACGTCATTTTAGGCCTAGCCTTTTCAACCCAATGTAATGCCATAGAGGTACTAGTCAATACCTAAGATTGCCTTTAGTGATGCCTGCCCATGTCCAGGAGGGTTGTGGGCACTATCTCTGGTAAGAGTTTACGGTGCCCCATCCACTCATCCTGGTTCCTCCTGAACACTGTCATAAAGGTGCTGTTTCACATGAATTTACTGAAGTGTATACTGTACCATTCCAACTTCATGTAGGCCTTACCATAGAAAAGATTCTTCATCAACTGAAAGCCTGCTAAAACATCTCAAATATTCTTGCACTTAACTGAAGAGCTTTATGCTTAGGTTTCCAACCTTTATTGTTAATGTGCACTACGAGCTATAGCACAAAACTGATTTCAAAACACAACTACTGTCCAAAGAAAAGTTAATAAAATATGTAGATTGATATCACTTTTCAGAAACCTAGAACATCATTTTCTAACACTAAAAAAAGGTTAAGTGATTCTCAATAACAGACACTACACAGTTTATCTTACTTCTAGCATTTAAACAGCTTCATATGAACTGCATTCTCCTCTATCAAAGTTTTGATTAAAACAAATTTGCTTTCCCACTTAAATCTCAAAAGGAAACATTAAGATTTTTAAGGCCCTACATTCTACTAACCACTGACAAAATTATTTCCCTAAAGTTGCCCCACCTAATTGGAACCTTCTCCCTACAGCACTTTAAAAATGAAACTGACTATAAAAAGTTTAAAACAGAACATCTAGCTTTCCATAACAGTGTATGGCTTTCCCCTTTTCAGGTGTCTAAAGTGGGATATTATTTATGGAAATATAAGATTTTGCAGAACAGACCATATCCGCATCTAATCTAAAAGAAATGGACTTCATTTTTTATCAATATCAAAACTCATTCTTGTAGAAAATTAGTTTTCTCTTATTTTATCGAATATTTGTTTAGATAAAAAAAATACATAATTTGATTAGCTATTACAGGAAACAATGTTTTGTTCTAGAAATTCATGACATTTGACATTTTTCATATATTTTTCACAGAACACAGCGGCCAAAATTGGGACAGTCCTACATAAAGGATGGTCAAGTGGTAAATATCGACTTTGGCATGTACCTAGCCAGACGTATCATGCAGCTAAAAAGGCCTGAGAAGTTCCTAACATAGGTTGATAGGTATGTACTAGGCCAATTGCTTTTAATTGAGTTTCTTGGCTCAACTCGCTCTGTTCGCTCTTATTTCACTTGGGCTCACTTCGCTTCCCACCCACCCCTGACATTTCATTTATAGTTAACCAGTTGTTCCACCCTCCCCTGGGTTACTCCCCCTATTTCCCATTACAACAGTACAGTCATCTACATTTTTTTTCACTGCCTTCCTCCCCATTACCTTTCAACCAACCAACATCTCTCCCTAGACTCTTCCTACACTTTCCATATTGTACTACCTTACTTTAACTGAACATAGGCTCAGCCCACAACAACTATCTCCTACCTGTACTTCAATCTCTCATCCCTCATTCAACTCAGACTACTTTCCTATATCTCCCTGTCTACTCTCTTATCCAATTCTTCTGCCCCAAACTAAAAAGTTTCTGCATCATGACAACATTTCATACAAAACAAAAAAAAAACACTTTTGTTTCACCAGATTTCCTCCCTGTTCGTCACTACTCTATTGAAGTCTGGTGACATTCACCCTAACCCTGGACCCCCTTCATAAACTAACACCACCCACTGCAACCCCACTCCAAACTATAACTCCACCCTGACTAATAAGCACCTTAAGCTTTATGCTCTAAATATCCATAGGATTCTGAATAAAACTGCAGAATTACATGCACAGATAGACCTGCACTCCCCAGACCTACTAATTCTCACAGAGACCTGGCTCAAACCACACAACTCTGATAATGAAATCCTCCCACCTGGCTATAACATACTACATCTAGATAGAACAAATAGAAAAGGTGGAGTAGTAGCTATCCTTACCCTGACCATCTCACAACAGTAACCCCCTCTAACACCTCTCTACCCCCCCAGCTGAAACTCTGACAGTAAATGTATTTTTAACAAACTTCTTACCTTAACTATTGCCACCATATACATACCTCCTGGTGATATCACCCTCGTTGAACAAATACTATCCTGGTTCTCAGAGAACATTACAACAGAAACAACCATCCTAGGGGACATCAACATAAATTGGTATCCCTTTAAAACAGACTCCCCTTGCAAAGCATAAAACCTTTATGGCTTCACACAGGTCATCTCAACTCCAGCCCACCTAAATAAACTCAAATTCGCACTCAATTTTTGACTGGATACTAGTATCTCATCCCAATAAATTCCATAAACCTGAATCACTATCTGACTCTTAGTAACCATGCGCCTATCCAAGTACTTGGATACACCTCCCACACTACTAGTACTCACAAATATAAAACTTTCCATAAACGACCAACTTCAACACAGAATACTTTAATAACCTCCTATCCTCTATTAACTGGTCTTCACCCTTTTCACTGCCTCTTAATGATGCTGTTTTACACTTCAGTTCAACTTTCTTAAATATACTCAACACACTCGCCCCTCTTCGAACAAGAGTTACATCTCAAATCTCCCCTTGGCTTATCAACACTACTCGTTCCTCTATTCATGTCAGAGATCTAGTGTGAAAAAAAATGGACTAAATCAAAATCTCCTTCAGACTTACAAAAATCTAAAGAATTTAGAAACAAAACTAAAAAAATGATAGAATCTGATAAAAGAAACTTCTACTCACAATCTGCCTCTATTCATAACAACAAACCCAGGGACTTCTGGAAGTCAATTAACCACATCTTACATCCAGGTAAGTCACCATCTCTCAACCCTGATCCTAACCTGTCTCCCACAGAAATAGCCACCCAGTTCAATTCCTTTTTTGTCAGCACCATAAGTAAATCACTGCCTTCTAGCTCTAGCTGTATATCTTTTCCTAACTCCACCCTTGTTTCTGATTCATCTAGCCCTCACTCTGAAAAATACTCCAATCTCCAAAATAACACTTTTTCTTGTCAACCTGTATTAACTGCCTATATTAAAAACCTTCTTCAGAACCTATAGCCATGCTCTCCTTCTGCTGGCAACTTGCCACCATACTTCCTTAAATAACTGCCTGTTCCATTGCATACCCCATTTCTAGCCTGATAAATCACTCACTGTCTGAATCTACTGTTCTATCCATCTGGAAAAAAATTCTAAACTATCCCCATCCATAAAGGAGGAAAATCTACAGAAATTTCCAATTTTAGGCCTATAGCTGTTCTCTCTCTCCACTCTCAAAAATCATAGAAAAATGCGTCCATGCACAATTACTCCATGCATTACTAGAAAACCTTTCAACACCCACTCAGCATGGTTTTCGACCAAACTATAGTACTTCCACCACTCTCATTGTTTTATTTATTTATTTTTATGACTAGGGAAAAGAAACTAAGAAAAAAGTTGCAATAGCAAAGAATAGGGCATAAGAGGCACTCTATCAGCTTCTGGAAAGTGACTCAGTAAGGGGCACAAAGAAACTATACCAGGTTGCAAGGCAAAGACAGAAAGATAAAGAAGATAGTCAGCCACCCTTCATAAGGGATACCAGCAACAACCTGCTCACCAGCCCACAGGACATCAAAGGCAGATGGAAGGAGTATTTCCAGCAGCTTCTGAATGAAGAAAACCCCACAGAAGCGGTACTGCCCCAGAAACAGCCTACAATGAGAGTAGAAGAGGAGCCCAGCTTAGAAGAAGTAAGAGCAGCACTAAGGAAAATGAAGTCAGCGAAAGCAGCAGGCTCAGATGAGGTCACAGCAGATATGATAAAGATGCTGGGTGAGCAAGGGGCGAAATGGCTCCTGAGGGTACTAATTGCAGTGTGGAGAGAAAGGCGTATCCCAGATGACTGGAGAATAAGCATACTCGTGCCAGTGTACAAGAACAAAGGGGACATCCACAATTGTGGACAGTGCAGAGGCATCAAACTCCTACCACATTGCATGAAAGTTCTGGGGAGGGTGATTGATAAATGGGTACGCAGAATAGTAGAATGTAAGATGGGAGATGAACAGTTCGGATTCAGATCAGGATGCAGCACAATTGACCCGATGTTTGCATTGAGACAGATACTTGAGAAGAAACTAGAGAAGAGGAGAGAGTCAAACTGGGCTTTCCTAGACTTGGAGAAAGCATACGACAAGGTCCCAAGAAAGCTGATCTGGGCAGTACTGCAGTGGTTTGAAGTCCCAGAAACATTGGTAGAATTAGTACAGGCTATGTACAAGGACCCAGTGACTCAAGTACGAACAGTGTTTGGCCTCACTGAGGGGTTCCCAGTGGGAGTGGGTGTACACCAGGGTTCAGCTCTGAGCCCACTGCTGCTCATACTGGTAATGGACTACATCAGCAAACAGGTTGGAGGGGTCAGAGCAACAAAGCTGCTGTATGCAGACGATGTGGCAGTACCGGCAGACTCTGAGCTAGAACTTCAGCAAGGGATAGGAGAATGGAATGTAAATCTGAAGGCACATTGGATGAAACTAAGCACAGATAAGACAGTGGTAATGACAGCAGATTGGGGAAATCAGAAGAAGCTGAGAATAGAGATAGATGGGAAGATAGTAGAACAGGTAAACAGCTTCAAGTATCTGGGAGGGGTGGTTGAGGAGAAGGGTAGTCTGAATGAAGAGGTCAAAGCTAGAATCAGAGGGGCTGCAGCCAACTGGCATAGAGTATCAGGTGTGGTCTATGACAGAAGAATGCCAAAGAAGCTGAAAAGTAAGGTGTACAAGACAGTGGTGCAACCAGTACTACTGTATGGTACAGAAACCTGGGCAGTAAAGGCAGAACAGTTGAAGAAGCTAGAGGTGATGGAAATGAAGTGCCTGAGAAAGGTGGTAGGATGCACACTGTGGGACAGGCGAAGAAATGAGGACATAAGAGTAGAAGCCAAAGTAGCTTCAATTGCAGAAAAGATCAAAGAGAACAGATTACTGTGGTTTGGGCACATGTGTAGAAAAGCAGAAGACAATCTGGTGAGGAAGATTTGGGACAGACAGGAAGAAGGTAAGAGGAAGCAAGGACGTCCAGCAAAGAGGTGGATGGATTGTGAGAAAGAAGATCTGCGACAGTCAGACATGAGTGTTGAAGAAGGCAGGAGAGTGGCACTGAATCGAGAGAGTTGGCGACAGTTAATACGATACCCCGACCCCATGTAAATGGGAAAAAGGGGGATGATAATGATGATGATTATGACTAGGGGTCATAATTGATGGTAAACTAAAGTTTGACCTTCATATAAATGTCTGTATCAGAAATACTAACCAAAAGCTTAGCGTGCTATACCATAACAAAAGATATCTCACATCAGAGGCAAGACAGTTACTCTCTCATGCTTAGCTCCTACCTTGTCTCTTCAATGGCTCCCAAATCCTCACTAACCTACTGGCAAGACTACTGAATAAGATGAAAATAAATGTCAGAAAATAGCTAGATCCACTGCCAACACAACCTAAATCTCGTCACTGCTTGGCCTTAAACACTGAACTGGCTTGAGTTCCCTAATCAACTTCTTTTCTCTCAACTTAATATTATCCACTCCATCCTCTACAAACTCCCCATCTTCCCTAACATTTCCAACATCTTAAATTACTCCCTCCCAACCAGAAAACTTAGAAGCACCAGCCAAAACTTCCTTGACATTTACAAACCTAAAAAATCAACTGGTGAAACCCTCTACAACTATCTTTCCTCTATACATTGGAATTATCTACTTTTAACATTCAGCTCTATCACAAAGGCCCACCCATTCAAAATCACCCTAAAAGTCTACTTTACTAATACCTGGATTTGCTCCTGTATATAACTACCATGAACTTAATCACCTGACCCCATTGCATACAGCCCCTTCTCAACTCGTACTTAATTCTAGCCACTAAACTCTAACTCCTAATACATTTTTTCACTAAATTTCTCTTCTGCTCATATTTACCTCCCTCCCTTCTTTTCGCACTTCGCTTACTCCCCTTTCTCAGATTTCACTTGATTCTAACTACTACTACTCTCCTCTCTTATTTATAAATTTAAAAAAAATCTCAAATTTTCCCTCTTTTTCTCATAGCCACCCCCTTTTGTTCTCCTTTTTCTGACACCTGCTCTATCAGCTTCCCCTCCTTTTGATTACTGATGTACATGCTGTCGCCTGTAAGAACTAAGATTTGATATGCAGTACTTTCTGTACTCTTATCCTAAACTGAGCTAATTGTCATTACTTCCACTCTAAATGGGGCATTCCTTATGTATTGGGAATATATGAATGACTTTAACATATTCTTTTATTGCTTTTTTTGTAAATAACACCTTTTAAATTCTCATGCTGCAAATGGGAATCCAAGCATTATAATGCATTGTTTATATTACCTCATGTATACTGTACTGTTTGTAAACATTATTATGGTGTATGTAATACTTTGTGAAGCTTTTCTCCGTGGGCCTCTGCTGAAAAAGGGCACAAACTCAGTCAGGCATTCCTTGTCAATAAATGTCAAATAAATAAATAATGACCACAGGGGCCCTTACAAGCTTAGGCAAGCTTCCCAAATAATGATACAATTTGTTAAACAGGCCGGCCCAATGGACATGGTCCATTTTCAGGGGGCAATCAGAAAGTAATATGTTAAGTGATTTGCTTAAGATCACACAATTGGCAAATGAGAGCTAAGGGAATCAAACCCTGCACCACAGGAACTACAGTTAAGTCTCAACCTTCTGCAATAGTTGCCAGACATACAAGTCATAGTCCTTTCAGATGGAAATGAACCAGCAGCCCAAGGAAGTTGGAAAGATTGTTGGTCCAAGGACCATTTGTTACCAAGACCTTTCCCTAGTCTGTCTCTTTTATAGACTCTTGCATGGAAATGTCTTTCATCGGTATCATCAAAGACCCAACATTAATAGATATATTATACTTTCACAGGACAAACAGCACCCCATGCATACAAACTAAGGATTTGGACTTCATTCAACATATAAATGAGATGCGTTGAAGGAATATTTCTATTATAAGCGGTTGCCCCATGTCTGGAAACAATTGCCCCTTTATGTAAAGCAGAATAACACCCCACCTCCTTTAATGTGAACGTTGATGGAAGGATACCTTCAAGTTCATTCTGATCTGTCATATTTTGCCTCCTGGAAGTAGGGCAGGATACTTATTGGGGGTGGTATGTGGCAAGGACCACTTGATTTCCAGACTTATTTGCCTAGTAGTAGTTATGATCATATGTTTGTTTTGTTGTTTCACTGTTCATGTAAAATTATTTTATGATATCTATTATGTTGCTACTATTGAAATAACTAGATGCAATGCATTACATCTGTGACTTTTTGGTGGGATTCTTGATTGAAACAGATTACGCACCTGGATAGTAAGCGGACAAATAGCACAGAAGATACAAAGGCTCTGTCTGCACCTGATCTCAGAGCAATACAGGATATTAAGAGGTTGCTGCTGGCGGACAGCAGGATAACATTTTGTGCCACAAGTCATCTGGGCTTGATCATCTGCCTGGGTGCCACAAGGCAAAGATGGTGAAGGGTGCTCAACCCATTTTAAAGTCAGAAGTCTGACAGTGCACTGGAACCACAGGCTGTCCTTTGAAACAACTGCTTGCAATAGTTAATTCCTGAAAGATGCATTCTTAAAAAATTAAACTCATGCTTAATAAAATGTTTATGGTATCCCAAAAAGAATACAGTAGTTCTAACTCATCACATTAGACCCTGGAAACAAGGAGGATTGAACTTCCCAGGAATAAAAACATATATAAAAGCATCTGTACTTAAAACTACAATAGACTGGATAAACCCAAATTATTTTGCCAACTGGAAAGAATTAACAATGGCTATTTAATCTGTTAAAAAAAATTAATAGTAGACAAATCAAACAAACCCTGGTACATACTATGCATAAGTATACAATATAATATAACACAACCTTCTAAAATACTAATTAAGCATTACATCAATTCCTTTAGGAAACTTATCACTGCAAACATAGATCTAAAACTTTGGTTTGACCTTTTAACCCCATTTACCATCACTAAGAACTTTGCTCACAAAATATATAGGGAAACAGTAACCTCCTGGGAACAAAATGGATTCTTATGCTGGTTTCAATGTGTAAATAAATGAAATGGTTTAGATATACATATGATAAAAACTGCTTACAATATTCCAACACAGGAATGGTTAACCTTACAAAGCATTCTAATGTACACTCAAGATTTACGCAGATTAATTCCTCATGTAAAGATATTCCAAATCTATTAAGTTTTCTGTATGAATTTATATATAATAGTTGTGAAAAGAAAAATTCCATTTCAAATCTATATAAAACTATCCCCAAACCATCATACCAGCAGTTCTTAACAAAAGGTCAGTCATTGCAGTTAACAGAAGAAATTAAAACTAACAGCTTACTATCAGTTAATTACACCTGTAACACACACTACTGGAAATACTTACACAGAGCATTTTTAACACAAGATAGAATTAAAAAGATCAGTACTACAAATGTTTTTTGCTGGAGGTGTGAAAAGTCAAATAAAGCAGACTGGATTCATATTTTTTTATGAATGCAATAAAATTAAATCATATTGGAATGGAATCAATAATTTTTACAAGCTTTATTTAATGTAAATGAAGGTCCCTACCTGAATAAGATTAATATGTATTTGTTATGGACAATACTTGCTATATCTAGGAAATGCGTAACCAGAAGTTGGAATTCAAATACATCCCCGACCTTGAAAGAATTCTATACTTTACTGAAAACAACTGCATAGATGGAAATAAAAATCAAAGAACTACGAATCTATCCCAGGCCATTATTAAATAATCCTTGGAAGAAAGTAATATCTTTGTTGGACACACTGCAGTAATCAATATTGTATTTCTGATAACTGATCTGTTAATTCTATATTTAATAACATACAGTGTATATAATTGAAAGTCAGGCTATTGTAAATATTGTATATAGTTTAAATATTTAAAAATATTATGTAAATGTTATTTTAATTGAAAATAAATTTTTTTGAGGAAAAAAAAAGATTTCTCTTGAAGAGGGTCAGCGAGGTGCTCTGCTTGACATGTATGGGAAGTCTGTTCCATAGCATGGGCAGTCTATGGGTTATGAACCTGTCCCTCAAGCAAGTTCTGTTAATTGTGGTAATGAGGTTGAGGTCTCTGGAGTGTGTGGTATGGAGGGATTGGGATTTCTTTAGATGTAGTATTTCTAACAGAGCTGGGTCAGACATGGCTTTGTAAGTCAAGCAGAGATCGCCTCTAAGTGGGCAATGTGAGACAGAGAATAGTTGGAGTTTTTGCATCTGTCCATATAGAACAAGTATTTAAGACCTATGATCCTCTGTGAGGTATTTTTGAAGCCTCTCCAGTTGTAGCAGGTGTATATTGAGGAACATGCCAAATGGGGCATTGTACCCAATGATTGGCCTAATGAGGGAAGAGTAGAGGGAGACAATGACCACTTCATTCCTGGATGCAAAACCCTTAGTTATGAGATGTGCCACACAGAAGGACTTTCTGACCACAGTTGAAATGTGGTGATCAAAAGAGACGCTGTCAACCTGTATTCCCAGATCTCTTTTGAACTTGGTCGACTTCTTCGAAACAGTCACCAAGGCCATTGATGAGGGAAAGGCAGTCCATACAGCCTACCTTGACCTTGCAAAAGCTTTCGACACAATACCCCACTCGGGTATTATAGAGAAACTTACCAGCTTAAATGTAAACCCATATGTCACAAGATGGGTTGCAAACTGGCTAAAGGACAGAACCCACAGGGTTAGAGTTGCTGGCGCCATGTCAGACTCCAAGCCGGTCACAAGTGGTGTCCCACAGGGCTCAGTCCTTGGCCCCTGTTGTTCGGCATCTACTTCTCAGAAGTACAGGCAAACATAGGAGGACTATGGCTGACAAAGTTTGCAGATGACTGCAAACTGGGCCATAGTAGAAAGTACATCGGACACAGATATCCTTCAGAGGGTCTCACGGAAACTGATAACTGGTGCCAGAGCCATGGCCTGAAGTTAAATGCCAAAAAATGTATAGTCATACCCTTCGGGAAAAACAAGGTAACCCCAAGCTACCATATAGGTGGCAATCCATTAAGCACAGAAGAGGTTATCAGGGACCTGGGGACCCAGGTTGACAGTGGCCTTTCTTTTGACACTCACATTGCTAAAGTGGTTAGAAAGACCTTCTATATTGCCCACCTGATCATGAAGAGATTCACATCCAGATCAAGTGAGGTCATTGTCCACCTGTACTCTTCACTTATCAGACCAATGATAGAGTACAATGCCCCATTCGGGATGTATCTCACCCGACACCTGCAGCAATTGGAGAGACCCCAAAAGTTCCTCACCAAAAGGATAAAGGGACTCCAAAATCTGTCATATGCTGCCAGACTGAAGAAACTCCAGCTCTATTCAGTCGCATACCGCCTGCTCAGAACCTGGAATTAATGGACATGCTCCACCTCAAAAAATCCAAATCTACCAGATCCACTAGAGCAAGCGACTTAAACCTTAGCATGGATATAAATAAGACATGCTGGAGGGATAGATTTGGCACCCAGAGACTCCCTATGCTGTGGAATAAAATCCCAGTCCATGTAAGGCAGAGCACCTCGCTGGCTCTGTTCAAGAGAAATCTTGACCGGTGGATGGGAGATCGTAGGTTTACCCCGGGAATCATCTCTGTGTCACTGCTGGACAGAGGCACAACAAACTAATGGGCACAGTATTTTTTTAACATAAGGGGTGGTGTAAGCCACAAAACTTTGGGCTAGGCTTATAAATGCCTTAGGGCAGATAGCCTAGTATAAACCTATGAATCTTATAACACCTTCCGTATTCAGTGGACTACCATCAATGTGGTAATTCATGGAAACCGATGTTTTCCCAAAGGGGATGATGGCACATTTTTTGTCATTGAGCTTAAGGCCATGGGTCTGACACAAGTCGTTGGTCACAGTGAAGCCATTCTGTAGGATGTCAGCATCACTTGGGGAGTTAATAATAGCTCCCAACTTGCAATTGTCTGTGAACTTTGTCACCCAGAGTCCCTTCTGTTGTTGACCTGGACTTCAGTTGGCCTGGACTTCAGAGATGTAGATACCAAACAGGAGAGGACCCATGACAGAACCCTGTGGGACTCCACTCGTGACTAATCAGCAGTCTGACTTGGAGTCAGATACTTTCACATTGTGGTTTCTATCTGTGAGCCAGTTTGCAGCCCACCTAGTGATATAGGGATTGATGCCAAGCTTAGTGAGTTTTTCCATGATTCCTGAGTGGGGAATGATATCAAAAGCCTTGGCCAGATCAAGGTAGGCCTTCATCCACAGCTCTGGTGACTGACTCAAAGAAGTTGACCAAGTTGAGCAGGCATGATCTACCCTTCACAAAACCCAACTGTGTGGAATCCAGAGATTGGAGATTACCTATATCCTTGTTTATTAGGTCCTTGATGATGCATTCCATAGCTTTACATATTAGACTCGTCGGGTAATGGGGCGATAGTTCCCAGGGTCTGTAGTTGCTGCTCCTTTCTGGAGAGGGATGACTGTAGCAGTGCGCCATTTGGCAGAGACATAGCCGGAGGTGAGGCTGTGATTGAACAGGGCACACAGATGAAGTGTCAGTTCACTCTGTAGTTCATGTAGAATGCAACCAGGGATATTGTCACGTCCCATAGAAGCTGTGTTCTTGGCCTTGGACAGTGCTGTTTTAACCTATGCAGCAGTAATACTGGGTGCCTGCCAATCTACTGGAATTCTGATTGGTCCTTTGGGGGGAAGAGGGGGGGTAAAGTTGGCACTGAATTTGTCGGCCAGTATGCGAGCAATATCTGTTTGGCTCAGTATAGGAAGTACCATTGTGCAGTAGCTCAGAGAAAATCTGGGTATTGGCATAGAGATTCTTTACATAACTGTAGAAGGCCTTGTGGTTGTCTTTACTATCTACTGCAATTCTGTTTTCATACCTAGCTTTAGAGGATTTGATGAGGGATCTCAACTTTTTGTTGAGGCAGATAAGGGAGTTTTTCCAGTCTTAGGACTTCACCATATTCTGCATCACTTTCCTCCTCCTGTTGTAGAGTTTGTTTATGGCAGGAGACCATCAAATTGGTTTCCTTTTGGTGGAGAGTGTCTTGGTTCTATAGGGTATGGCGAGATCCATGCATTTGTGTACATGTTTATACAGTGCATTGGTGTATGATTCTGCAGCCACGCAACTATTCTCTATTTGCATGGGTACCGTGAAATTAGTCACCTCTGTTAGCTTTGGAGAAGTTTTTCACGGTGGTTACCTTTGCTGGGTGTGGGATGTGGATTTGCAAGGTGATTTGTTTGTGGTCGGATCTAACCAGGGATGAGCTGACTATTGGTGTAGAGCAACAGTCACCCATGTTAGTAATTACCAGGTCAAGAATGTTGCTACGTCTAGTGGGGGTAAGAAGGAGGTGGTCCACTGCATTGGAATTAATGAACTCCAGGAAATGTTGGGCAAGTGTATTGGTACATGAGTAGTTTACTCAGTTAATGGAGGGTTAGTTGAAGTCTCCTAGTAAGAGAGTGTTAGGTTGGACCCTAATATTCTCCAGAGTGCTTAGGAATGTGGAGTGCGAGTCTTGGGACATGGTCGGGGACCTATAGCAGGCTATGACCTGAATCGCTGTCTTACCCAATGTTAGCTGCACCTGAAGTATCTCTGATGCATTATGTTGGGCTATCAGTCTGGTGATGTGTGCATCCTTTATGAATATAGAAACACCACCGCCTTTGGAGCTTCGGTCCAAGTTCTGGGGCAGAAAGGTGTGGAATGAGTTATAGCCTGGTAGTGCAGGGGTGCTTTCTGCTGCCTTGAGCCAGGTCTCTGTTACAGCACAAATGTCGATGTTCTCCATTTTAAGGAGTGCCTCAAGCGAGTGCATTTTGAGACTTAGACATCTAGAATTGAGAAACATGACCCTCAGTTTGCATTTGTTTGTAGTGGTTATGGTGGTAATTTTGTCTTTGGAACACCGCCTAAAAAAGGCATTAAGGCAAGAGCCTTTTCCAGCATCCAGAAGCCCAGGGGTGACAGATGCAGGCCATCTCTGGCAAAGCATCAAGGTCTGTCAATCATGTCATCCCAGGCAGACAGATACTGGATCCCCTTAGAATGACACCAGAAACTTAGCCAATTGTTGAAATCAAGCATTTTCTGCTTGTACTGTGGTATCATTCTGGGTGATGGTAGGATGCTGCTTAGGGCTAAGGTCATACCCACCTGGGCTACATAATCCGAGAGCTCCTCCATGTCTCTTTTCATGTAGTCCAGGGAGGTACATCTCAGGTCATTCACAGCCACATGTACAATGACAGAGTCATATTTGTACTTGTTGTTGAGCAACCTGAGTGCATGCATTGTGTCAGATCCTGGCACCTGACAGGCAGCTGACTGTTACTTTCTCCTTGTTCAACCTAGTGAGTGGGATATCAGTGTGCCTCACTATCGAGTCACCTATGACTAGTGTGTTAGGCATGCTGTTTTCCTTAGGGGCTTTGGTTGAGTGGCACACTGTGTTTAGGAGAGTTGTGTGTCTCATAATTAGTGTTGTGTTGTGGCCGTGTGCGTTTCTGCCTTGGAGGTCTCTGCTGCTTGGGTAGATTTTTGAGAGTCTCCACGAAGGTGGGTGTGTGGTTTGTGTTTTATGTGAAGGCAGTGCTGGTGTGTGTTCCGGAGGGCTATGAGTTCCATGTGGTGTGGTGCAAGTTTTGACTTACTTCACTTGACCAGCTATTCTGATCTTGGCTGGAGAGTGCATGGCTTCCATTTTGGATATATAAGTGCATCTCTCGCAAGTCTGAGTGTTGGAAGGTAAGAGGAGAAGGTTGTCTGTGTACATGAGGCAGTTGCTAATTGCCTCAGGATGCCCAAGTTCAACAGGTTAATAGGAGGAAGCACAGGGAATTGACCTTTAGACATGCCTGGTGGGGTGGGCATTGATAAGTACTAGATCTGTTTCCTTGTAGAACATTTAGTGCTGGTAGCACTTGTGTGCTACAATAATTGCTACAAGAAGTCTGGTAAATTGCTAGACTAATAAGCTAGTATAAGTGCAGGAGAGGAGAGAACTAGTAGATCTAAGGGAAAAATTGAAGAGCAGGCTCCGGCAGCTTTCAGAAACTTTCACACAGTCCTGGATACAGCAAGTCTGTATCTGGACTAGCCTAGTTACAGGAAAGGTGGGAAACGAGAGCAAATGTGGACTTTTAAACCAGAAAGTTGAGAGAGATGGAAAAACTAAAATTTCTGGGCCAGAAACCACTCCTTATGTGGTAGATCGGTTACCTAGTGCTTACCACTCCCACTGATAAGCTAGAAGTCTTCCCTCCAACACAGAAAGGCTTGGGGGGCTTAGGAGCTTACAAACAGTCCTGAATACAGCAAATCTGTATCTGGACTAGACTCGTTACAGAAAAGGGAGGAAACAAGCTTAACATTTTTTTTTTTAGTAAAGTGGAAAAGGAGAACGCTGGAACAGAAGTTAATTTAATGTTACAAATCTAAGTGAGTTGGCCTTCACAAATGTTCTCTCGCTATTAGGTAGCATGAACTAATGACACTAGACTGGGAGGGGTGTCCCAGATCAAATATACAGTATGGGCAGGCCAGGCAACTGCAAAGCCACCAAGTATAAGAACAAGACAACAATAGGGAAGGGGGTGGGAAACTATTACAGCTACTAACTGTAGCCAGTAAATGAAAGTTTTAAACAGATAAAGGAGCAGGGAGACTCTAGAAAATGCTTTTAACTGCTAACAAGTGAGCTATATGATACCTGACTAGAACACAGAAACCTCAAAAAATCAAAAATGCATAGAAAAGCACGGATAGAGCACTCACAAACAGAAAATACAACTCCCAGTATGAAAAAGTAGTTTACAGTTAAGTAATTCAGTAAACATGCAGTTAGAGTTATGAAACAGTATCTAGCAATGAAAAACACAGTTAAAACAATATAAAACAGTACATAAATGCAGTGAAACGGTAAAAAAGCTTTATAACAGTGCAAAATGTAGTAGATTAACTGTATAGCACAATTATAAGCATTACAGAAGTGCAATTCAATGAAATAAGTGTAAGAAATAACTTATTCTGCTCTTGGAATCTTAAGGAATTTCTGCTTAGTCTCAGTAATGAATCACAATCCACAGCCTGGTTAAATACAAGCCTTATCTTATTTTTAAGTTTGTTTTATTTCTCTGTTTTAACCAGTTACATTTGACTATTCAAATGCTGACTGACTTACAAATAGACAATTAACAAACTGATGTGCCAATATATGTGTTATGAGTTGCATGAGGTTGGTTGATCGTGGCAGTGATCAATGTCTGTATTGTCCACCCACTTTGGCAGACCATGCAAATGATTGACAGTTGTGCAATAAAGCATAATCCCTGGGGATTGTGTGATCTTAGAGTTAATATATATAATTAGCAGGGGGTGTGGGAAGTGAAGAGTGGCTTGCACTGTTTGCCGTTTTGCATTTTCCGAGATGCAACCTCAGAACATGTGCAAAATTGTGACATTGTGCGAATCACTGTTACGGTACTGATGTTAATCAAGTTGATCTAATGCAGAGCGATCTTTCCCACTAATTCCATAGGTGAAATGTATCTATAAGAATGACTTTAGTAGTGTAGTAAAAGACATAAGTACCTGGTCAGAATTGTGAATCAGTTTCTGTCACTGTTTATATAGATAAATATCATGCAGCTAATAACACGATGACATTTGTAAATGGCAATGAGAATCATGTACATGCAAGTTCTTGCATGGTGTACCAAAATACTGGCCAGCAAATAGTGTAATAAATAGCTTACATCAGTCTGTGATACTAGAGTTAAACAAAGAACATAAGATAAATAGGAACATGGAATGAATGTGGGAATACTGACAACTGTTGTAGGAATCCAGTGTCAACTGCGATTAGAAGATGCACAGCTTTCATAATTACAGGACAAGGAAGACTGCTACGTTTTCACCCATATAGCATCATAGGAGGTTACTAGGCTAATGGCCCTAGGGCCCTTACAAGCCTAGCCAAGTACAATCCCGGTTCCCAAGAATATTAAGGTAGTAAATGGAACTAAGTCAACAACTCAACAAATCGCAGACGATTGCAAGTTGGGAGCTATTATTAACTCTCCAAGTGATGATGACATCCTGCAGAAAGGCCTCACTGAGACCAGTGACTGGTGTCAGAACCATGGCCTTAAGCTCAGTGCCAAAAAATGTCATCATCCTCTTTGGGGAAAAACTCAGTTCCCATGAATTACCACATTGATGGTAGTCCACTGAACACAGAAGGCATTATAAGAGATCTGGGAAAACAGGTTGACAGCAACTTCTCTTTTGACAACCACATTGTCACTGTGGTCAGAAAGTCCTTCTTTGTGGCACATGTCATTATTAATGGTTTTACATCCAGGAAGAAAGAGGCCATTGTCTCCCTCTACACTTCCCTCATTAGGTCAATCATCGAGTACAGTGCCCCATTTGGCATGTACCTCACTAGACACCTGCAACAACTGGAGGGGCTGCAAAAGTACCTCACAAAGAGGATCCTAGGCCTTAACACTTGTCCTGTATGGACAGACTCAAAAACCTCCAACTATTCACTGTCTCATATCACCTACTTAGAGGTGATCTCTGCTTGACTTGCAAAGTCATGTCTGACCCAGCTCTGTTAGAAATGCTATATCTAAAGAAATCCCAATCCCTCCACACCACATGCTCCAGAGACTTCAACCTCATTACCACAATCAACAGAACATGCTGGAGGGACAGGTTCATAACCCAGAGACTGCCCATGCTATAGAATAGACTTCCCATACATGTCAAGCAGAGCACCTCACTGGCCCTTTTCAAGTGAAATCTTGATGAATGGATGGGAAATAGAAAATTCACCCCAGGGATCACTCCAGTGGCTCTACTCAACAGAGGCACTGGGAACTAATGTTGAATGGCACAATGCCAGGGTAATCCAATGGGCTAGGCTTGTAAAGGCTCCAGGACCATTAGCCTAGTACACACCTATGAACTACTGCCCCTGTCCAAGAAGGACACAGGTGAAACTCCCAGGGTGAATTTGTGGTTTCCATTCCAATGATCCAGATTACACTTAAACTGTGTCAGCAAGGAGCTCTGCTTCACCTGAACTGGAAGTTTGTTGTAGAGGAGAGGTAACCTCTGTGAGGCATATCTGTCTTTCCAGCAAGTCCTGTTGAGGTCACATACTAAGTTGAGTTCCCTAGAGTGGGTGCATCTTAAACCATTTGATTTATGAATACACAGGATTCCATTAGAACTGGATCTAAGGTTGCTTTATATGCAATGCAGAGGCCACCTCTGAGTAGTCTGTAAGACACAGAGTATAGTGGCAGTGATTTCAGTCTGTCAGCATATGACATATGCTGAAGACCCTGAAGTTTCTTTGTAAGAAACCTTTGAGGTCTTTCCAGTTGCTGCAGGTGCCTGGTGAGATACATACCAAAGGTAGCATTGCACTCTATTATTGGGCTGATCAGTAAGGAGTACAGGAGGATTATAACTTTTGTTCTGGATACAGTGCTCTTACTTGTGAGGGGTTGCTGTCAACCCATGTGCCCAAATCTCTCACCATATTTTTGTAGCTTTTGTTAACTGGGATGGTCTGGCTGAGCAATTTTTTTTTTCTTTTCAGTACAGTCCCATAGGGAAAACCTGTAGTAGTTCTAAATACAACAAAGCAGCAGCAAAGAAAGTAGATACTTTGCACAGCAATGCTAAATAGCATAAGAAAGAGCCAAAGCAAACAAATCACTGTAAACAGCTGTCATATTCATTGGGTGATCATATTTAATATAACACGTTATAACAGAAATACACTAGAAACTTCATATAGCAGAAATGTATACACAAGATAATCCTAGTTTAAACAGGTCAGTATTTGCAGAGTGTAGTATAACATTAGCAGTGAAGGCAGAGTTTAAAGTGAGGCAATCAGATTATAAGGGGCATTGCATAAATAAGGGAATTCATTTGAAAAGGGAGGAATGTATGAACATTATACCATGATCCCCCCAAAACGTGCACGCTGATTGGCCAGCGTGCCCGTTGTAAATCGAGTTATACTAATGGAAAAAGGTCCGGTCGCCCGGACTTTTTTCCATTAGTATAACTCGGTTTTTAAAACACTGTCTCGCTATGTTAAATGGGTTTAACATAGCAAGACAGCTTTAAAATAAGCAACGGAGATCTCCGTTGCTTATTTTAAAGCTGTCTCGCTATGTTAAACCCATTTAACATAGCGAGACAGTGTTTTAAAAAAGCAACGGAGAAAGCAAGATCTCCGTTGCTTTTTTTTAGTGTTTCGCTATGTTAAATGAGTTTAACATAGCGAGACAGTTTTAAAATAAGCAACGGAGTTTAACATAGCGAGACAGTTTTAAAATAAGCAACGGAGATGTCCGTTGCTTATTTTAAAACTGTCTCGCTATGTTAAACTCATTTAACATAGCGAAACACTAAAAAAAAGCAACGGAGATCTTGCTTTCTCCGTTGCTTTTGCTCAGGTCTGATGTACTGCGCAGGCGCAGTACATCAGAACTGCCACGGATGCCAGACATCTGTGGAAGGGCAGTAAACAGGCATTATACTATGCCATTATTTAAGAAAAGTAATAGTTTCTTTTCTTAAACAATGTCATATAATAGCAATAACCACTTCTGGGTGTGGTAATGCTAAATTTACCACGGTTGGCTTTGTTTGGTCCTCGGGCCTCGGGACCAAACCACGCCAACCGTGTGTAAATTTAGCATTACCCACACCCAGGCGTGGGTTATTGCTATAAATTAGCATAGACAAACTTACGAAAAGAAGCGAGTTATATAACTGTTTCCATTTTATATTTCTAAGTGAATTTATACAGTTTAGATGAGAACAGACCATCAAAATAGTATGTAGTTTTCTAAAGGAATTCTGTTCAGCTTATTAATAGTGCACACTACATACGATGCATCTTCGAAGTAATGGCTGTAATTTACTTGAAGAGACATAATGAAGGTCAAGATCCAAGTTCCCTGTATATAAAGTAATGTGAGAAATAATGGGTTGACATTTATTAGGATGGTGACACATATTTAATACTGTTTTAGGTGCACATAGAGTAACGTGTTAAGCAATTTAGCTAGTGGTGGTGTTTAGTGCTGAGCTATAATGAGTCTTATGAGGCAGGATGGGGGCATCCTTATTTATATTACTGAGTGGTTTCTTTAGCTTGTTTATACGTGACTTTTGAAAATTTGTTAAGACATTAGCTGCATAAAGTAATTTAGGTAGTTAGAGAGCTTGTTCAGCTTGAATCTGGGCCCGATGTAAAATACATGGTCTTATTTTAGTCCTGTCCCAGTTTTTAGTAGGTTTTACTTAGGACATAATTTATGTGCTGATCAAGTTGGATTTGTTGTTTAATTTCACCCAGTTGGTTAGTTTGTCTTACTTGCTCTAAGATGGTATTGCAAGCAGTGGTAATTATTTGTGGAGATGTTTCATTGTGAAACTTAGTAGTAAAAAAAAAAGGCAGATGATTAGTTTTGTTAGGGTTTAATACTAAGTTTGACTAAGAGCCGACAGTACAGTTTAGAAAAGGTTACCTGAATTATTGCGTTTGCATTTAAGACAAGTGAATAGAGAAGATAAGATGTTGCTAAAGAATTCCTAAAGTAGTCACTGAGAAAGGGTTTATTTCTGTAGAGGAAGCCCAACTTTTGGTGAGTTTTCATTGATAGCTTGAATCATGTGTTACACATTTTAAGTTATCAATTGAGACATCAAGAAGCTTTGTGTTGGACATTGTTTCATTTGAGGTGGTTTTCGCTGATGTGATAAAGGACTGTTTCTCTGCTGACAGAGATTTAGGTAAAAAAACATTATTTTTAAGCATTTAAAAGTAGTTGGTAGTCATCTAGCTAGGCATCAACTGAGGAAAAGGAGTCCTGGGTCATCTTGTGGAGTAGCGGTAGCCTTCGTGCAGGTGATATCATCTGTATATTGCACTATGGAGGCTTTGTGAATATTAATAGTAAATATGTTGAATGGTAAAGGGCCTAGAATAGAGCTCTGAGGTACACTGACAGAGATGGACAGAAAGGGGAAGAGATCTTGTTTCCATTTTATAGCCTGGACTCTGGAGAGATAGCTGTGGAACGAGTTGATGGATGAATTGGAAAGTCCTAGGGAGAATAGTTCATGGAGCAGGCATTGCTGTGAAACTATGTCAAATGCTTTTGACATGTCTAAAGATAGAGGGTACTAGGTTGCCAGTGTTTGTCAGAATGTGATTTCAGTAAAACTGAGCAGAGCATTAGTGGTGCTGTGATGAGTACAGAAACATTTTGGGGGTTGGAGGCATGGCTGTTCTGAAGATGGAAAAGGAGTTGGGAATGAATGCATTTTTCTAGTACTTTGGCAAGTGTTGGTAGAATGAATTTAGTTCAGTAAATGGAGAGGTCAGATGTTCCCCATTTATGCAGAGGAGATGTGGGAGTTTTTCCAGATGGCTGGGATGTAGCTTTCTGTAATTGGTTTATGAGTATAGATACAGAGTATGTTATAGCAGCAACAGTGGTTATGAAATACTCTGATGACAGGCTGCCAGCAGTTGGTGTGGAAATTTTTGGTTTAGGAGGTTTTTTTTGATAGAATTAGATACAGGTTGGAGGGGGAGAGGATTGTCGTGGTGATTAATATTGTTTAGGATAGTAAGGCTGGTAGCTTGTTTAAGTAGGAGGAGGACAAGTGTACGAAATGTGCAGTTGGGTAGCTGTATGGACCGAGTTGTTAGTAGTTGGAGTTGTCATTTGGCTTGGGTGTAATAGTCTTTGATTGCTTTCCTGAAAGACTTTGGATTCTGTTGTTGGTGGTCTTGGAGCTTGGAAAAGTATGCAATTTTGTCTGATCTGATTTTTTGTTTAGAAAGGTTTCTAAGCTATCTAAAATTTCTGTTTTTATGTTTTGTCAGTAGACCATGATTAACATGAGTTGCCTGGTTTCTTTTGTGAGCCATGGCATGGGGTTGGATTTGATTCATTTTGATCTGAAGGGAACTAGTTTGCTTAGTATGTTAAGGAATGTGTTAGTGAGTTATGGCATCATCTAGGCATAAGTATTTTAGAATATCCCAATTGTATTTGGTGAGGTAGCAAATGAAATGTCATTATTGAAGGAAACATGCATATGTAGATTATTATAGATTGTGTTTATGTGCATGACTAGATTGTCTCACAGCAAAGGTCAGTACGCATTCACTGATGGTGTTAGGTAGGCAGCCAGCTGTCTAAATGTTGTTAGGGGTGGGGTGAGATTCCACTTTAATGTAGACACACTGTTATTGCATTGGTCTCTTGGAGTTGCAGTAGTGAGAATTTGGGTAAAACCAGAGAGACTGATGGAGAGTCTGGGAGAGTCAGAGTTGATAAGTAGTCTGTATTAAAATTACCTATGATGATGATTTCCGTTTTAATATGACAGATCCCATGCAGGATTTCTTCCATTAATTGGGGTTTTGTTTCCAGGAGTGTTATAGATGGCAGTGATACGCATGCATATTTTAGGTAGCTGTGTAGTCCATCAATAATCACTGGTCTAGTCAACATTCTGCTCTTCACATAAGTGGTAGCATCGTTTATATCAGATAATGGCCGATCATGTAGAGGATTTCAGGATACCATGTCTGCAACAATTAATTGTTTTTCAGACATTTGCATTGCTTT